>NC_047128.1:275272-276858 GCF_009829125.3 Periophthalmus magnuspinnatus | reverse complement strand
TCATCTCAGCTCCAGACAAACAGATTTTTACAGACGACACTCGAACGCCTCAGTGTCTGCGACTCGGGCTCTTTGAGATTTACCATCTCCATTTAACAGCACACACATTACACACACATTACACACACATTACACACACAATACACACACATTACACACACATTACACACACATTACACACACAATACACACACATCACA
The DNA here is from genome assembly GCF_009829125.3 of Periophthalmus magnuspinnatus. Taxonomy (NCBI): domain Eukaryota; kingdom Metazoa; phylum Chordata; class Actinopteri; order Gobiiformes; family Gobiidae; genus Periophthalmus; species Periophthalmus magnuspinnatus. The sequence goes on along the minus strand of NC_047128.1, from coordinate 276,658 downwards.
CACACATTACACACACATTACACACACATTACACACACATTACACACACATTACACACACATTACACACATTACACACACATTACACACACATTACACACACATTACACACATTACACACACATTACACACACATTACACATTACACACACATCACACACTTCAGTGAGACGCAGTAAACACTGTGACTCCAGAATGAGACGAGGACGAGGGAATCTGAAGAATAAAGGGTTTGTTTTGTGTAATGGTTTAGGATGAAGAATCAGACACTGATCCATAATTAAACTAGTACTGAATCGAAATACTCAAATACTCAAATACTCAAATACTCAAATACTCAAATACTCAAATACTCATGTTTCACAGGTATCGAAAAAAGTCCCTTTGACAGAAATGAGTCTTTTCTGAATCTGTTTCACAAGAATAAGACACACAGACGAGTATAAGACACCCCCCCCCCCCCCCCCCCCCCCCACACACACACACACACACTATAAACCCACTGCACACTGAGGATCACACATATAACACACATAGAACAGAACACAAAATACAACATTTAATGTGGAACATCACACTGTTTAAAGAAACACTGTTTTTATCATTGTGGGATCGGTATCGAGTATCGAGTATCGAGTATCGAGTCTTGTTCTTTCTGATGAAAAGGAGCAGTCCTCCTCTGAGGGACATTTAACCAGTGTCTTTAAAGATCATGACTAAAGAAAACAAGAACAATCAACATATTTACTGAAATCTACAGAGGGTCTGTCCTACAGAGGGTCTGTCCTATGTCCTACAGAGGGTCTGTCCTACAGAGGGTCTGTCCTATGTCCTACAGAGGGTCTGTCCTACAGAGGGTCTGTCCTACAAAGGGTCTGTCCTACAGAGGGTCTGTCCTACAGAGGGTCTGTCCTACAGAGGGTCTGTCCTACAAAGGGTCTGTCCTACAGAGGGTCTGTCCTACAGAGGGTCTGTCCTACAGAGAATCTGTCCTACAGAGGGATTGTCCTACAGAGGGTCTGTTCTATGTCCTACAGAGGGTCTGTCCTACAGAGGGTGTGTCCTATGTCTGCGTCCAAACATTTCCTCCACATTTTTCTTATTCTGCATAAAAACAGATAAACCTGCAGTTTAGATCAGTACAAACATCCTCTGAAATAACCCTGTGTCAGATGCCCTCCCTGTGTGTGTCGGTGTGTGTGTCAGTGTGTGTGTGTTGGGGTGTGTGGGTGTGTGTCGGTGTGTGTGTCTGTGTGTATATTTGTGTGTGGGGGTGTGTGTGTCTGTGTGTATATGTGTGTATCTGTGTGTGTGTATTTGTGTGTGTGTCTCATTAGAGTCATAAACAGGAAGTGCAGTAAATACCTGTGAAGAACATAAAGTACAG
>NC_047128.1:110272-272772 GCF_009829125.3 Periophthalmus magnuspinnatus | reverse complement strand
AGAGACAGAGAGGGACAGAGAGAGAGACAGAGAGAGAGAGAGAGACAGAGAGAGAGACAGAGACAGAGAGAGAGAGAGAGAGACAGAGACAAAGAGAGATAGAGACAGAGAGACAGAGAGAGAGAGAGACAGAGAGAGACAGAGAGAGAGACAGGAGAGAGGGAGAGAGAGACAGGAGAGAGACAGAGAGAGAGAGACAGAGACAGAGAGAGATAGAGACAGAGAGACAGAGAGAGAGACAGAGAGAGACAGAGAGAGACAGAGAGAGAGAGAGACAGGAGAGAGAGACAGAGAGAGAGAGAGACAGAGAGAGAGAGAGACAGAGAGAGAGAGACAGAGACAGAGAGGGACAGAGAGAGAGACAGAGAGAGAGAGAGAGACAGAGAGAGAGAGAGACAGAGAGAGACAGAGACAGAGAGAGACAGAGAGAGAGACAGAGAGAGAGAGACGCACGCACAGCACTGTGTGCATGTGTGTGGGGGTGGGTGTGTGTGTGTTTGGTTCTGGGTTGATGATCCTGGATTTGGTCCGGTCCAGGTCTGGTCCAGGTCCGTCTCTGTCCCTGTCTCTGTCTCTGTCTCTGTCCCTGTCCCTCTCTCTGTCTCTGTCCCTCTCTCTGTCTCTGTCCCTGTCCCTCTCTCTGTCCCTGTCTCTGCCTCTCTCTTCTCTCCTTCCTCACATTCTCTCTTCTCCTCCTCTCCCTTGCTCCCTCAGCCTCATAACCCTCCTCTCCTTTCCCTTCTCCCCCCATTCTTTCTGTCTATCTCTATCTCTGCCTCCTCTCTCCCTCTTCTCTCTCTCCCTCCATCTCTTCTCTCTCCCTTCTCTCTTCCTCCTCTCTCATTTCTCTCTCTCCCAGCCCTCTGTCTCTTCTCTCTCTCCCTGCTCTCCCTCCTCTCTTCTCTTTCTCTCTCCCCCTCTCTTCTCACACTCCTCTCTCTTTCTCCCTCCTCTTCCTCCCCTCCGTCTCTTCTCTCTCTCCTCTCAGACATGTTCAGAGTCGGTGCAGTCGCTGTCAGGACAAATTACAGACTGAAAACACAGAGAGAGCCCCCTCCTCCTCCTCCTCCTCCTCCTCCCACTCCCCCTCCTCCTCCTCCTCCTCCTCCTCCTTCTCCTCCTCCTCCTCCTCCTCTCTTCTGTATCTCTCTATTCACTACAGTCAGGAGGAGGAAAAGAGAGACAATACAGGACACACCTTCAGTACCAGAGACAAAACACAGCCCAGAGTGAGGAGAGAGGGGGAGGAGGAGGAGGAGGAGGAGAGAGGAGGAGAAGAGGAGGAGAGAGGGGGAGGAGGAGGAGGAGGAGAAGATGAGGAGAGAGGGGGAGGAGGAGGAGAAGAGCTAGTGTTAAATACCAGGGAGAAGGGGCGGGGCTAGTGTTAAATACCTGACAGAGGGGGCGGGGCTAGTGTTACATCGTGAACAAAAGGATATTTAGAAGAGTTTAGGACGAGTTTTATTTTTATTTTGTCATTTCAAATCATCACTGATCAGTTTGGGTGTTTTTCATGCAGAGGTCATGTGAGGTCAGAGGTCAGAGGTCAGGTCTGGAGGTCAGAGATTAAATGCCAAATGATGGTTATGTTTATGTTCAGGACTACGACTGTGGAGATAAAGACATAAATAAATAAAAAGATGAATATATAAATACATTATAAATAAATAGATAAATAATAAAATAAAAAATTGATTAAATAAATATATAAATGGATAAATTAATAAAAAATAAATATATAAATAAATAAAAAATAAATTGATAAATAAATAAAAAATAAATATATAAATAAAATAAAAATAGATCAATAAATACATAAATAAATAGATAAAGAAAAGAAAATAGATAAATAGATAAATAAATACAAAAGAATAAAAAATAAATATATAAATAATAAAATAAAAATAGACCAATAAATATATAAATAGATACATAAATAAAAACTAAATATATAAATAGATAAATAAATAAATAGATAAATAAATAGATACAAACATGCAACGAACAGTTTGAAGACGCAGGATGAACAAAACTATGTCAAAAAGTTGGAGTATTTAACAGGTGAACAGGACCAGTCCAGCGAGGTGGACACGTCCCACAGCTCCAGGTTTTTACCAAAGTGAAGAGTGAGCGTTAAAAACCAAACACACAAACACACAAACACACACACACAAACACACAAACACACACACACAAACACACACACAACAACATTCACACAAATATGTCCATTTATATAAACAGTCTGCAGTTTAGACTCATGTTTAAAATGATAATAATGAAACGTCTTTTTACTTAAACCTTGATGTTATTTTGACTTTTACTCAGAGATTTGTCCCCGTCACACTCAGGACAAGAGGGTCAAAGGTCAAACCCACAGTTTCACATGAGACTAAAGACTAAAGACTAAAGGCCGATGTCGATCCATAAACACCTGGATGTTGGTGATTTTATATTTGACTTTTTATGACAAACAAACTGCAGCCTGGGACAAAAACACTGCACCTACAGACGCACACATCCAGCTCTTTCAGCTCCGATACCGATACCAATACCTCAAAAAAATCTGCCGATTCTCGATATCAATGAACACCAAAGACTGAAAACAGCATTTATCTAATCTAATCTCCTCACAAACAGACCTGGAGTTGTGTTTTGTTTCATTCACATGTTTGAGTCACTTTATTATTCGTCTGTAACATCTACAAAGATCAAATGTGACGTTCCACCTTGTGATGTCATCAAGTGGGAGTTTTCAAGTGAACTCCTCCTTTTACCTTTAGTTCAGTCGAGATAAGAGACGACTCCAGGACTGAAATGATCCAAATGATTCTATAAGTGAAGGTGTGTGGAGTTTAAAAACACAGTGGAGCACTTCCTGTATCACCACATGATGACATCACAAGGTGGAACAGAGCGTTTTCAGTTATAAATCTGCAGGTTTGTGTGTTAAACATGTGAGAATGAAACAAAACACAGCTCCAGGTCTGATGAGGAAACATTAAACAGATCAGAACATTATCTTCAAAAAGTCGAAGCCAAAAATCTGAACTGAAAATGTTTAAAAAGATCATCATGAAAAGTCTCAAACTTCAGCATTTACACCCGGACTGGAGCATTTACACCCGGACTGGAGGATTTTAAAACGACACGCAGCTGAAACATTATAAAAAGTAGGACTCGTTCCTCCAGACGCGTAAATCTTTTCGTTCTCGTTCCTCAGACTTTTACGCACAGATGGAGCGTCTCAGTGTCCGGAGCCTCACCTGTCTGCGCGGCTCCTGTACGGCTCCTGTGCGGCTCCTGCGCGGCTCCTGTACGGCTCCTTCACGGCTCCGTTCCGGCTCCTTCGGCTCTGTTTTCCCCGCTGTCCTCTCCGCTTTCCCGCGGGCTCCTCTGCGCACCGAGGCCGTGTCTGTGGCGTTAATCCCGGGGTCGTTTTGATCCGGAGCGCGCGGGGAGGAGCCGGAGCCGGGGAGGAGCGCGTCTGTGCGGGAGGAGAGGCAGCAGGAGCCGGTGTGGAGGAGCAGGAGGAGCTGGAGCCGGTGTGGAGGAGCTGACAGCACAGGACGCGCACACACAAAGCACGAACACGCCCCGCAGCCCCGCGCTACCGTAAAACACCAGAGGAGGCGCAACGACAAACACACACACACAGAGAAACACACAGACACACACACACCCCGACACACACAGAGACACACACAGAGACACACACACAGAGAGAGAGACACACACACACACCCCGACACAGAGAGAGAGAGACACACAGAGACACACACACAGAGACACACACACACAGAGACACCCCCACACAGAGACACACACACACTCAGAGACACACACACACAGAGAGAGACACACACACAGAGAGACACACAGAGACACACACAGACACACACACAGAGACACACACACACAGAGACACCCCCACACAGAGACACACACACACTCAGAGACACACACACACAGAGAGAGACACACACACAGAGAGACACACAGAGACACACACACAGACACACACACAGAGACACACACACACAGAGACACACACACACTCAGAGACACACACACACAGAGACACACAGAGAGAGAGAGACACACACACAGACACCCCCCCCCCACACACACACACACAGAGAGAGAGACACACAGAGACACACACACCCCGACACACAGAGACACACACAGAGAGAGACACACACACACAGAGACACACACACACAGAGAGACACACACAGAGAGAGAGACACACACAGAGAGACACACACACACAGAGAGACACACACACAGAGAGACACACACAGAGACACACACACACACACAGAGACACACACACACTCACACAGAGAGAAGTGTGTGAGGTTTAGAGTCAAAAGAAAAAGAAACAAGAGAAAAATCTGCATCCAATGAACATAAACTCCATAATGCACTGAAACCACCTTGTGATGTCATCATGTGGTGATACAGGCTCTGGACATGTCAGTCTGAACTAAAGGGAAAAGGAGCTGTTCACTTGAAAACTCCTCTGCTCCTTTTTCTCCTTCTCTTGTCTCCTCTCCTCCTCTTGTCTCCTCTCCTCTTGTCTCCTCTCCTCTTGTCTCCTCTCCTCCTCTTGTCTCCTCTCCTCTTGTCTCCTCTCCTCTTGTCTCCTCTCCTCTTGTCTCCTCTCCTCTTGTCTCCTCTCCTCCTCTTGTCTCCTCTCCTCTTGTCTCCTCTCCTCTTGTCTCTCCTCCTCTTGTCTCCTCTCCTCTTGTCTCTCCTCGTCTTGTCTCCTCTCCTCTTGTCTCCTCTCCTCTTGTCTCCTCTCCTCCTCTTGTCTCCTCTCCTCTTGTCTCCTCTCCTCCTCTTGTCTCCTCTCCTCTTGTCTCCTCTCCTCCTCTTGTCTCCTCTCCTCTTGTCTCCTCTCCTCTTGTCTCCTCTCCTCCTCTTGTCTCCTCTCCTCCTCTTGTCTCCTCTCCTCCTCTTGTCTCCTCTCCTCTTGTCTCTCCTCCTCTTGTCTCCTCTCCTCCTCTTGTCTCCTCTCCTCCTCTTGTCTCCTCTCCTCCTCTTGTCTGTTTTTGAGGAGCACATGGGTTAAAGCTACAGTCTGTGTGATACAGGAGCTTTAAAGCTGCACTGTGTAACTTTAGTGGAGAGTATGACACCTGCTTGTCTCCATGGAGATGTTAGAATGTTCCACAGTGCACATCTCTAAATGCACTGATGCTGCAGTTGGCCTCAAAATAACGTTTAAAATCACACAGGCTCGCCTCTCCACAGATCTGACCAGTGATGGAAAAGTCAGTTTAAAGATGCTCTGGACAAACTGTGTCTCATTGAAGAGGTTATTACTTTGTCTGTGATGTTCCACATTAGAGCATTACATCTATTTTTACTGCTCAAAGTAAGTGGGGTCGCCTCTCCACAGATCTGATCTGGAACTGGACCTGTTGGTTTCACATGCTTGTCTCCAGGGAGATACTAAAGTCATACTGTGGAATATTCCAGGCCAAGCAGTAGCATCTCCATGAAAGAGGAGAGGGACCATATAAGAAAAGTTACACAGTGTCCCTTTAACTTTAGACTCATTTCCTTGTGTCTGTGTAAACTCAGACAGAGAAGTGCCACAGGCTGTAAAGAAGTGACATCACCACAGCTAATCTGGAGCGAGTATCATAGCAACCAAAGAGCCAATCAGGATTCATGCAACGCTGTCAATCAAACCTGTTGCTAACGCTAATGCTAACGCTAACAGGAGCGACCTCGGGGAAAGAAGGACCTGATTTGTCTGTTATTAATGTTCATATCTTGATTTACAGACACAATAGTGAAATAAAAACCCCAGGATCATGTAGAGGGTTAATACGAACATTTAAGACCAGAGTCGATGGAGCAGGAAGTGCGCCCATGATCACTTCCTGTTTGTAGCGTCTTGGCTAGCAGGTTAGCTCTGTCCGTTTACATACAGGATGAGGTCTCGGTCTGTGGCTCCTTCTCTGTGATGGACCAGTTTGTGTTTGTTGTGTTTTTACAGACTCAAAGATGCTGAATGGACGACTTCCCGGTGTCGCTCCAACACGTCGTAGCTTCACTGTGTTAGCCGCGAGCGCTAACCCCATCCATCACACTGACAGTCAATCAATTAACCGACCAATCAGGCGAGAGCAGGAAGAGTGAACCAGAGCGGCTGTGAACATGACCTGCTTAGACCTCGTTTAGTCCACATGAGGACTGGGTTTAGTCTGGGTTTAGTTCTGGTTTACTTCTGGTTTAGTCCCAGTTCAGTCCCGGTTCAGTCCCGGTTTAGTCCCGAGTTAGTCCCGGTTTAGTCCTGGTTTAGTCCTGGTACAATTCCGGTTTAGTCCTGGTTTAGTCCCGGTTTAGTCCCGGTTTAATCCTGGTTTAATCCTGGTTTAGTCCTTGTTTAGTCCCGGTTTAGTCAGTCTTAGTTTCAGGAGGTCACTTTGAGGAGGTCACTTTGAGGAGGTCAGTGTGAGGAGGTCACTTTGAGGAGGTCAGTTTGAGGAGGTCAATTTGAGGAGGTCACTTTGAGGAGGTCAGTGTGAGGAGGTCACTTTGAGGAGGTCAGTGTGAGGAGGTCACTTTGAGGAGGTCAGTTTGAGGAGGTCAATTTGAGGAGGTCACTTTGAGGTGGTCACTTTGAGGAGGTCAGTCTGAGGAGGTCAGTGTGAGGTGGTCACTTTGAGGAGGTCAGTGTGAGGAGGTCAGTCTGAGGTGGTCACTTTGAGGAGGTCAGCCTGAGGAGGTCACTTTGAGGAGGTCAGTGTGAGGTGGTCACTTTGAGGAGGTCAGTCTGAGGAGGGCAGTCTGAGGAGGTCACTTTGAGGAGGTCACTTTGAGGAGGTCAATTTGAGGAGGTCAGTGTGAGGAGGTCACTTTGAGGAGGTCAGTTTGAGGAGGTCAATTTGAGGAGGTCACTTTGAGGAGGTCAGTGTGAGGAGGTCAGTCTGAGGAGGTCAGTCTGAGGAGGTCAGCCTGAGGAGGTCAGTGTGAGGAGGTCACTTTGAGGAGGTCAGTCTGAGGAGGTCAGTCTGAGGAGGTCACTTTGAGGAGGTCAGTGTGAGGAGGTCAGTGTGAGGAGGTCAGTGTGAGGAGGTCAGTCTGAGGAGGTCACTTTGAGGAGGTCAGCCTGAGGAGGTCACTTTGAGGAGGTCAGTCTGAGGAGGTCAGTGTGAGGAGGTCAGTGTGAGGAGGTCACTTTGAGGAGGTCAGTCTGAGGAGGTCAGTCTGAGGAGGTCAGTCTGAGGAGGTCAGTCTGGGGAGGTCAGTCTGGGGAGGTCAGTCTGAGGAGGTCAGTCTGAGGAGGTCAGTCTGAGGAGGTCACTTTGAGGAGGTCAGTGTGAGGTGGTCACTGTGAGGAGGTCAGCCTGAGGAGGTCAGCCTGAGGAGGTCAGTGTGAGGAGGTCACTTTGAGGAGGTCAGTGTGAGGAGGTCACTTTGAGGAGGTCAGTCTGAGGAGGTCAGTGTGAGGAGGTCAGTCTGAGGAGGTCAGTCTGGGGAGGTCAGTCTGGGGAGGTCAGTCTGAGGAGGTCAGTCTGAGGAGGTCAGTCTGAGGAGGTCACTTTGAGGAGGTCAGTGTGAGGTGGTCACTGTGAGGAGGTCAGCCTGAGGAGGTCACTTTGAGGAGGTCAGTGTGAGGAGGTCACTTTGAGGAGGTCAGTCTGAGGAGGTCAGTCTGAGGAGGTCAGTCTGAGGAGGTCAGTCTGAGGAGGTCAGTCTGAGGAGGTCAGTGTGAGGAGGTCAGTCTGAGGAGGTGTTTTAAATCCCGGTGCCTGATTGGACCAAACTTACGGCAGAGTTAATAACAAACGCTCTGTCCCTGGTGGAGCCATGACACAGTGGAAACTCATCCTCTCTCTCTCTCCGTCCACCCCCTCACTTTTCTCTCTCTCCTTTTCTCTCCCTCTGTCTTCTCCTTCTCTCTTGTTTCTGTTTCTTCCCCCTCTTCTCTTTCTTTCTCTGTTTCTCTCCTATTTTCCTCTTCTCTCTCCATTTCTCTCCTTCTTTCTACCCCCTCCTCTTTCTCTTTTTCCTCTCTACCCCTCCTCCTTCACTCTTATCTGTGTTTTTTCTTTCTCCTCTCCCTCCTTCCTCCCTCTTCTCTCACTGCACCTCCTCTCTCTTTCTCCTTCTCTCCATCCCTCTCCTTGTCTCTACACCTCCTCTTTCTCTTTGTCACAGACAGAGAGCTGGAGTCAGTGGAGTGTATCAGACTGAACGAGTGCAGGAGGCGCAGATCAAACACGAGGAGGCGCAGATCAAACACGAGGAGGAGCAGATCAAACACGAGGAGGTGCAGATCAAACACGAGGAGGCGCAGATCAAACACGAGGAGGAGCAGATCAAACACGAGGAGGTGCAGATCAAACACGAGGAGGAGCAGATCAAACATAAGGAGGAGAAGATCAAACACGAGGAGGAGCAGATCAAACACGAGGAGGTGCAGATCAAACACGAGGAGGCGCAGATCAAACACGAGGAGGAGCAGATCAAACACGAGGAGGTGCAGATCAAACACGAGGAGGAGCAGATCAAACACGAGGAGGCGCAGATCAAACACGAGGAGGAGCAGATCGAACACGAGGAGGAGCAGATCAAACACGAGGAGTAGCAGATTAAAGACGAAGAGGAGCAGATCAAACACGAGGAGGAGCAGATCAAACATAAGGAGGTGCAGATCAAACATAAGGAGGAGCAGATCAAACATAGGGAGTAGCAGATCAAACATAAGGAGGTGCAGATCAAACACGAGGAGGCGCAGATCAAACACGAGGAGGAGCAGATCGAACACGAGGAGGAGCAGATCGAACACGAGGAGGAGCAGATCAAACACGAGGAGGAGCAGATTAAAGACGAAGAGGAGCAGATCAAACACGAGGAGGAGCAGATCAAACACGAGGAGGAGCAGATCAAACATGAGGAGGCGCAGATCAAACACGAGGAGGAGCAGATCAAACACGAGGAGCAGATCAAACATAAGGAGGTGCAGATCAAACATAAGGAGGAGCAGATCAAACATAAGGAGGTGCAGATTAAACATAAGGAGGAGCAGATCAAACATAAGGAGGTGCAGATCAAACACAAAATGAAACTCTCAGCTGAGTCGCCACATAGTGAGAAGGTTTCTGGTTTGACTTCCATGTTCTCTGTGGAGGTTACATGTTTCTCCTCCTGCTGTCTGTCATGTGACTAGATAAACACGCGCCTCCTCACAGCACCTCCCACATGACCCGACCTCTCCCATGATGCACTGCTGCTGCTCACATGAGACGAACAATTAAAGTCTAAATGAACGAGGGAAGCAGGAGGAGAGGAGGAGCAGGAGAGAGGAGCAGGACAGGAGGAACAGGAGAGGAGGAGCAGGAGAGGAGGAGCAGGAGAGAGGAGCAGGACAGGAGGAACAGGAGAGGAGGAGCAGGAGAGAGGAGCAGGACAGGAGGAACAGGAGAGGAGGAGTGGGAGAGAAACATAAAAATATACATGACATAAAGACATAAAAATAAGTTGAGAGGAGGTGGAGGAGGAGGAGAAGAGTAGCAGGAGAGACTCAGCCATAAAAACAAGAGAAGAGGAGGTGGTGGAGCAGAGGAGGTGGAGGAGGAGGTGTTATTATGGGGTTTTATAGTCTCTGGTTTAATGAGGTTCTGAACGGCTCCTGTGAGACTCAGACTGTTTATGATCCACACGAACAAAACAGAGAGAATATGAAAGAAAGAAAGAAAAAGAGGATTTACTTCTACAGAGTATTAAAGAGGAGGTATTTACTTCTATATATCTATATGTTTGTTATGTAAATATGTTTTATATAAATATGTTTTATATAAACATCTTTTGCTGTATCATGTGTCTTTTCTTCTGACTTTCTCATAAAACTTTAAATCAAAATGTCTCCAAAATCAGATTTTAAAAACAGCTCCATTTCAGTCCTGAGAGGAAAAACTTTTACTCCATTTTGTTCAAAAAGGTTTTGGACAGAAACACAAGTCCACATCTGCTGCTCTTCACTAAAGCTGCACAACAAAATAACAAAAGAACGACAAAAGAACAAAAGAACGACAAAAGAACCAGAGAAAAGTCTGAGTTATTTAGATGCAAATATCTAAACTCCACACACCTCGTCTGTTTTGTCTTCAGTTATAAGTTTATGTTGATCCATCAGGGACTTGAACAGAAACAAACAGAAACTGTAAAGCAACAGGTGTGTCCTCCCTCATCACGCTGTAGCTCCTCCCCCATCACGCTGTAGCTCCTCCCATCATGTGCATATATTACAGATGAGAGGTTATAGCTGTGACCTTTGACCTCCGTGTTCTCGAGTGCGTCCTCGACACATCAGAGTTTTTATTGAACCTGGATTGACATGATTCAGTGTTTTTATTTGTTCAAATGGATGAATATAAAAAGAGTTTTCATTTCTCATGTTTTTAAAGGCGTAAACTTCTCGTGTTATAAATGTAGATTATGGACAAAAACAAATGAGACTGAGACAGCACCTGGATCCATATGGACATTTATATTTAATTTAACCATACAGTTTATGAAAAAAATAAATTAAATTAAAATTCACTTTCTGTGTTAAACAGCGCCCCCTCTGTCCTCTCTGTCCCCTCTGTGTCCTCTCTGTCCTCTCTCTGTCCCCTCTGTCCTCTCTGTCCTCTGTCCTCTCTCTGTCTCTGCTGCTTCAGACTCATTCTGGTCTTAAATGTTCGTATTAACCCTCTACATGATCCTGGGGTTTTTATTTCACTATTGTGTCTGTAAATCAAGATCTGAACATTAATAACAGACAAATCAGGTCCTTCTGTCCCCGAGGTCGCTCCTGTTAGCGTTAGCTCCTGTTAGCATTAGCTCCTGTTAGCGTTAGCTCCTGTTAGCGTTAGCTCCTGTTAGCGTTAGCAACAGGTTTGATTGACAGCGTTACCTTCATCAACCTCGCTCCTGATTGGTTCTTTGGTTGCTATGATACTTGCTCCAGATGAGCCTCTACACCTGCTCTGGCCTGGATGAGCTTCATTTAGAGCTGAAGCTGAAGCTGAAGCTGAAGCTGTGACGTCAAACTCACTTTACGCCACAGACTGTATAAAGAAGTGATGACATAATGACAACGAAAAATATAATTTTATTAAAAATCTGTTTCTTAAACTTTATAAACTGTTGAGTTATTAAAACATTTAACAGAATCTTGGGCTGGGGTTAAATGCCCCCCCCCCCCCCCCCCCCCAGTGGGCGGGGTTAAAAGGTCTCAGTGGGCGGGGTTAAAGGTCATGTTTCAGGAGCTGATGTGTTGTGTATGTTTGTTTGTGTGTGAGTGTTTGTGTATGTTTGTGTATGTGTGTGTGTGTGTTGGGGTGTGTGGGTGTGTGTGTGGGGGTGTGTGTGTTGGTGTGGGGGTGTGTCGGTGTGTATGTGGGGGGGTGTGTGTGTGTGTTTGTTTGTATGTTGGGGTGTGTGTGTATGTGTGTTTCTGTGTGTCGGGGTGTATGTGTGTGTGTATGTATGTTTGTCTGTGTTTGTGTGTGTTTGTTTGTGTGTGTGTTTGTGTGTGTCGGGGTGTTTGTGTGTGTGTATATGTGTGTGTGTCTGTTTCTCTGTTAAACTCTTTGATGTTTTTCAGTCTTTTGCCTCAGGACGGATCATTTTGTCTCCTCAACTGTTTCTCTCTCTCTTATATCTGTCTCTTCTCCCCCTCCCCCTCCCTCACTCCTCTCTCTCTCCCTCCTCGTCTCCCTCCTCCTCTCCCTCCTCTCTCTCCCTCTTTCTCCCTCGTTCCCTCCCTCACTCCCCCTCGTTCCCTCCCCCTCTCTCCCTCCCTCCTCTCTCTCCCTCCTCCTCTCTCCCTCCTCTCCCTCCTCTCTCTCCCTCCTCCTCTCCCTCCTGTCCCTCCTCCTCTCCCTCCTCCTCTCTCTCCCTCCGTCAGCAGTTTTATTTCTCTCGTTCCTGGACTGAGTTGTTTGGAGCCGGAGGCGACTCCTGAAAACTCCACCAGAGATTTAGAGCTGAGGAAAAAGAAACAAGAACAACACAAACCCCACAGGAGGAGCAGAGGAGGAGCAGAGGAGGAGGAGGAGGGGCAGGAGGAGGAGGGGGAGGAGGAGCAGAGGAGGGGGAGGAGGAGCAGAGGAGGGGGAGGAGGAGCAGAGGAGGGGGAGGGGCAGAGGAGGAGGAGTGGAGGAGGAGGCTCAGACAGAGAGACCAGAGGCAGAGGTGAGAAAACTACACCCAGAGAAAGAAGGAGGTGAGAAAAGGAGCAAACACAGACCCCTGAGGGAGGCCATGAGGAGAAACAAGGAGTAACTCCACTGAGTTTAAACCCTCACTCCTCCTCTCCTCCCTCCATCCTCCTCCTCTAACTCTCGTCCTCTTCTCCCTCCATCCTCCTTCTCTCCTCCCTCCCTCCTCCTCCTCCATTCCTCCTCCGTCCGTCTCTTTTCCTCCCTCTCTCCTCCTTCCTCTCTCCTCCTCTCCTCCCTCCATCTCTCCTCCTCTCCCCCCTCCTCCCCTCCCTTCCCCCTCCTCTCTCCCTCCTCCCTCCATCCCTCTTCTCTCCCTCTCTCCTCCTCCTCTCCTCCCTCCACCCCTCTTCTCTCCCTGTCTCCTCGTCCTCTCCTCCCTCCATCCCTCTTCTCTCCCTCCATCCCTCCCTCCCTCCATCCCTCTTCTCTCCCTCCATCCCTCCCTCCCTCCATCCCTCTCCCTCTCTCCTCCTCCTCTCCTCTCCTCCATCCCTCTTCTCTCCTCCTCCTCTCCTCCCTCCATCCCTCCCCCCTCATCCCTCTTCTCTCCCTCTCTCCTCCTCTCCTCCCTCCATCCCTCTCCTCTTCCCTCTCTCCTCCTCCCTCTCTCCTCCTCCTCTCCTCCCTCCATCCCTCTCCTCCTCCCTCTCTCCTCCTCTCCTCCCTCCATCCCTCTCCTCCTCCCTCTCTCCTCCTCCTCTCCTCCCTCCATCCCTCTGCTCGGTGCTGATCATCGTCTCTTGCGGCGGCCATCTTGTTTATACATTTGGCGTTATGATGGTCGGCGTGTAGCGGTTAGCGCCGTCTGTCTGGGTTAGTTTCAGTGATGTCCTGGGACGCTCTGCGCTGACGCGGCGAGAAAAACGAGATGTACGACCCCCCCGCCCCGAGAAAACGACTCCCAAACATGCACTGTAAAGACGAGGGAGGAGCGCGGGCGGCGGATAAACGAGTGCGAGGAAATGAGCCGCGTTTATGAGCAGACGTTTACATCAATGAAGCGCTCGATCAACACCACACGGACGCTTAAAGATGCACTACGGAACTTTTCTACCACCCGTCCTGTTTGTGTTTGGCTGTTTGGCTCGCCCATCCACAGACCTGACCTGCTTGTTTCCTTGGCGATGTAAACGTTGAATGGCGCGTGTCACGTTCCAGGCAAAGTAAATATAGTCACTCTCCACCAGAAAAGTGTCTTGCCCAAAGACACAGCAGCAGCTCACACTGTGGAGCTGAGGGTCAAACTCCAGACTGTGTGTCAACAGAATGTGTGTGTGTGTGTGTGTGTGTGTGGGGGGGGGGGGGGGGGGTGCACTTCCTGCTCCATCAGGTCCTTCTTTCCCCGACGTCGCTCCGTTAGCCTTAGCAACAGGTTTGATTGACAGCGTTGCTAAGTGCTTCACACTGTGGGTCTCAGTCCTCGTCTCAAACCGTCTGTGGATCCAAGTTTCATTATTATTTTTATTTATTTTTATTTTATTATTTCATTCTGCTTTAAATCCACGTGTGATGTAACGGGCTGTTAGCTAAACCGCTATGTTTAGCTGCGTCTTTAAAGTGAATAAAGTTTAAAGTTTGTACAAGAAACACATTTTTCTGACACTTTAAACATGATTTCACAAAATAACTGTGTCTTATATTTACATTTGTTAAATTATCTTCTCTCTGACATCAGAGGCGTTTGGGCCCTTGTACCACACGGTTGCTAGGTAACAGATACAGTGCGACGTGTTGGCACTTTAAGGCCGTATAAAGCTCCATACTCAGTGTAAATAATCTAACAGAGGCTCACGAGGCTCACGAGGCTCATGAGGCTCACGAGGCTCACGAGGCTCATGAGGCTCCGCTCAAAGACGTCATCAGGTTCATAATGTACAAGTCAAACAGCCACAAACTGACCACAGTGAGTTAGCAGGCTAATGCTTCATGCTAACGCTTCATTAGCTGGCTAATGCTTCATGCTAACGCTTCATGCTAACACAGACAGGGAACATGCAACCCAAAGTCTGTTTATGTAAATGTACATAGCTAACCTGTTAGCCACCGTGTTACAAACAGGAAGTGGTCCTGGACGCACTTCCTGCTCCATCAACTCTGGCTCCAATTCACTTTGTATTGAAAAACAGCGCCCCCTCTCTGTACCTGCTGCTTCAGACTCATTCTGGTCTTAAATGTTCGTATTAACCCTCTACATGATCCTGGGGTTTTTATTTATTGTGTCTGTAAATCAAGATCTGAACATTAATAACAGACAAATCAGGTCCTTCTGTCCCCGAGGTCGCTCCTGTTAGCGTTAGCAACAGGTTTGATTGACAGCGTTGCTAAGCGCCCGCTCCCTGTTGAACCAGAGGTGTGAGTAGGGAGGGGCGTTAGCTTCAACAGCCTCGCTCCTGATTGGCTCTTTGGTTGCTATGATACTCGTGGTCTCTATAACTGCTCTAACCTCGATGAGCCTCATTTACAGATTTACACAAGGAAAATGAGTTTTATCTTCACAGAGACTTAAAACTTTAGTCTGTAATATTTCTGTGTAGAAAACTCAGAGAACTGACTGAATATCCTCAAACATCTGGAGAGGACATGTGGACATATGTCCTCATGGACATGTGGACATGTGGACATGTGGTGAACCTCCTCGGGCTGAAACATGATGAAACACGTTGCTGTTCCTCGTTGCTGTTCCTCATTGCTGTTCCTCGCTGCTGTTCCTCGGTGCTGTTCCTCACTGCTGTTCCTCGCTGCTGTTCCTCGTTGCTGTTCCTCGTTGCTGTTCCACGTTGCTGTTCCATGCTGCTGTTCCTCGTGGCTGTTCATCGTTGCTGTTCCTCGTTGCTGTTCCACGTTGCTGTTCCTCGTTGCTGTTCCACGTTGCTGTTCCTCGCTGCTGTTCCACGTTGCTGTTCCACGTTGCTGTTCCTCGTTGCTGTTCCTCGTTGCTGTTCCACATTGCTGTTCCTCATTGCTGTTCCATGCTGCTGTTCCTCGTGGCTGTTCATCGTTGCTGTTCCTCGTTGCTGTTCCTCGCTGCTGTTCCTCGTTGCTGTTCCTCGTTGCTGTTCCATGTTGCTGTTCCATGTTGCTGTTCCACGTTGCTGTTCCTCGTTGCTGTTCCTCGTTGCTGTTCCACGTTGCTGTTCCTCATTGCTGTTCCATGCTGCTGTTCCTCGTGGCTGTTCCATGCTGCTGTTCCTCGTGGCTGTTCATCGTTGCTGTTCCTCGTTGCTGTTACACGTTGCTGTTCCTCGCTGCTGTTCCACGTTGCTGTTCCTCGTTGCTGTTTCATGTTGCTGTTCCTCGTTGCTGTTCCATGTTGCTGTTCCTCGTTGCTGTTCCTCGTTGCTGTTCCATGTTGCTGTTCCACGTTGCTGTTCCTCGTTGCTGTTCCATGTTGCTGTTCCACGTTGCTGTTCCTCGTTGCTGTTACACGTTGCTGTTCCTCGTTGCTGTTCCTCGTTGCTGTTCCTCCATGTTGCTGTTCCTCCATGTTGCTGTTCCTCCTCCCTCCTCTTTCCCATGATGCTTTGTTTATTGTGTTTTTATGGAGATGATCATCACTGAGAAAAAACATCAGCTCTGATCACAACTAAAGTCCAAACAATTATCTCCACACAGAGAAGCACAGACGCACAACACACAAGAACACACACAAAGAACAACAACACAACAAACACATGAAGCACACAACAAACACACAACACACAAGAACACACACACAAAGAACAACAACACAACAAACACATGAAGCACACAACAAACACACATGAAACACACACACAAAGAACAACAACACAACAAACACACATGAAACACACAACAAACACACAACGCACGAGAACACACACACAAAGAACAACAACACAACAAACACACATGAAACACACAACAAACACACAACAAACACACAACGCACAAGAACACACACACAAAGAACAACAACACAACAAACACACAAGAAACACACAACAAACACACAAGAAGCACACAACGCACAAGAACACACACACAAAGAACAACAACACAACAAACACACAAGAAACACACAACGCACAAGAACACACACACAAAGAACAACAACACAACAAACACATGAAACACACAACAAACACACAAGAAACACACAACGCACAAGAACACACACACAAAGAACAACAACACAACAAACACACATGAAACACACAACGTACAAGAACACCTCCTCTTTAATACCCCGTAGAAGTAAATACCTCCTCTTTAATACGACATAGAAGTAAATACCTCCTCTTTAATACAACATAGAAGTAAATACCTCCTCTTTAATACGACATAGGAGTAAATACCTCCTCTTTAATACGACATAGAAGTAAATACCTCCTCTTTAATACCCCGTAGGAGTAAATACCTCCTCTTTAATACCCCGTAGGAGTAAATACCTCCTCTTTAATACCCCGTAGGAGTAAATACCTCCTCTTTAATACCCCGTAGGAGTAAATACCTCCTCTTTAATACCCCGTAGGAGTAAATACCTCCTCTTTAATACCCCGTAGGAGTAAATACCTCCTCTTTAATACCCCGTAGGAGTAAATACCTCCTCTTTAATACCCCGTAGGAGTAAATACCTCCTCTTTAATACCCCGTAGGAGTAAATACCTCCTCTTTAATACCCCGTAGGAGTAAATACCTCCTCTTTAATGCCTCACAACAGTGTCGTCCTCTTTAATAATAATATTTGAAGTAAACCCTGGATTAACCTGGTGCATTTCCTCTTGTTGTGTAACTGTCTCTGAGGCCACGCCCCCTCCTGCTGCGGTGCCATTGTTAGCTGAGAGCGTAGCTAATAGCGGGTTAGCTAGCGCAGGTGCTCTGTAATTTGCCCCTCCGCGTCGGGACATCCTGACGTCTGCCGCTCTGAGCCGGGCTGTGATTGGTCCCAGGGGCTGAATCAGAGGCTCAGAGGTGTCATTACCTCGTGTCAATCTGGACAAAAAGTCCAACGTCCAATTACACGTCCCAGAGTTTGGAGCGTGAACATAAACTGTGTTTGTGTTCACAAAACTTTTATTTTCACTTTTGTTTTGGTCTGACAGTGTTTTAATAAACACTGTTTATGCAGTGAGAGACGAGAAGACACGTCAGACTGAGACGTGGACAGAGCTGGACAACTGAGGGACACACTGATGACTGAGGGACGACTGAGAGACACACCGATGACTGAGGGACAGACCAACGACTGAGGGACAGACCAACGACTGAGGGACACACCGACGACTGAGGGACAGACCAACGACTGAGGGACGACTGAGGGACAGACCAACGACTGAGGGACGACTGAGGGACAGGCCTGTCTGTTCCAGTGTGACATTAAATTGTAAAAAGTAGAATCATTTCAAACATATAATTCCCCTCAGAGCTGATTCTGTGTTTGTCCTGTCCACTCGTCTCAGAGGACAAATGTGGACTGTTGTCATGGCAATTAACAATTTAAAACAAAATATAAAAACAAAAGTCCTCAAAATGTTGGACATAACAGGAACCTGAGACTCATAAACATGTTCTCTGTAATAACTCTGTAATTACACTATAATAACATTATAATAACATTATAATAACATTATAATAACACTATAATAACATTATAATAACATTATAATAACATTATAATAACATTATAATAACATTATAATAACATTATAATAACATTATAATAACATTATAATAACATAATTACACTCTTATCTCTGTAAACTGTGTCTGAAGCTCCAGTTCATTTAAACCATCAGCTTCATTAAACTCAAACAGAAACATTAAGATCTCAGCGTGCGCCTCCTCACTGCGTGCGCCTCCTCCCCAGTGCACCTTACACCTCTGCACCTCCTCAACACTGCGCCTCATCTCTGCATGCAGTTCCTCCCCTCTGCGCCTCCTCCCCATGTCCCAGTGTAATAAAGCTCACAGTGGGAGGACGGTCTGTGGATGAACAGACTCAGAACAACAGAGGAACAATTAGACCAGGTCAGTTTAATGGACAGAGACGCTCCCCACGGACCCCGAGAGGAGGAGGAGGAGGAGGAGGAGAGAGGGAGAGGGGGGGGAGCTGCAGGGAAAGAGGAGGAGAACAGGAGAGAGGGAGAGGGGAGGGAGTGGGGGGGCTACAAGAAAAGAGAGAGAGGGGGGAGAGAGAAGAGAAGAGAGGGAGAGAGAGAGGGGGAGAGGAGAGCTGCAGGGAGAGAGAGGGAGAGAGAGGGGAGAGAGAGGGAGAGGGGGGGTGTGTCCTGAAAATAATGACTCCACAGAGACATGAAGAAACACGAGCTCATTAAGACAAATATTAAACACAACTGAACATCACACACACACACACACACACCCCTATACACACATATATATATACTCACATACACATATACACACTCACACACACCCCCACACACGTACACACATATACACACACATATGAAGAAAACTGAATTTTTTTCATAATGATTTTAAAGATTTAAACCAGGACTGAACCAGGACCTGCCTCTGTGTGTCCAGTCTCCTCTGTGTGTCCAGTCTCTTGTCTCTGTGTGTCCAGTCTCCTCTGTGTGTGTCCAGTCTCTCCTCTGTGTGTCCAGTCTCTTGTCTCTGTGTGTCCAGTCTCCTCTCTGTGTGTCCAGTCTCCTCTGTGTGTCCAGTCTCTTGTCTCTGTGTGTCCAGTCTCCTCTGTGTGTGTCCAGTCTCTCCTCTGTGTGTCCAGTCTCTTGTCTCTGTGTGTCCAGTCTCCTCTGTGTGTGTCCAGTCTCTCCTCTGTGTGTCCAGTCTCTTGTCTCTGTGTGTCCAGTCTCCTCTGTGTGTCCAGTCCCTCTCTGTGTGTCCAGTCTCTTGTCTCTGTGTGTCCAGTCTCGTCTGTGTCTCTCTCCACATTATGACGTAAAAGACAAATCCGTCCCGACTCATTCACTGATGTGATTTAAACATTTACGCGGCGGCCATTTTGAGGACCCCATGTGTCAAACAACAGGAAAGAAGTTTATTCAGATTCAGTAGATACAAAAACAGAGAAACAGAGACTTTATAAAAACGACAGATAAATAACAGAACAGACTCAGGAGAGAGCGTCCCTCGGTGATGAAGAAGAGAGAGGAAGAGAGAGATGAAGAAGAGAGAGGAAGAGAGAGGAAGAGAGGAAGAAAAGAGAGAGGAAGAAGAGAGAGGAAGAGAGCGATGAAGAAGAGAGAGGAAGAGAGAGGAAGAGAGGAAGAAGAGAGAGAGGAAGAAGAGAGAGGAAGAGAGAGGAAGAGAGAGAGGAAGAGAGAGATGAAGAAGAGAGAGGAAGAGAGAGGAAGAAGAGAGAGGAAGAGAGAGATGAAGAGAGAGATGAAGAAGAGAGACGAAGAGAGAGATGAAGAGAGAGAGGAAGAGAGAGATGAAGAAGAGAGAGGAAGAGAGAGGAAGAAGAGAGAGGAAGAAGAGAGATGAAGAGAGATGACACTGCAGAAACGTGTCAGCCAATCAACACAGAGGTCACAGGGAGGTCACAGGGAGGTCACAGGGAGGTCACAGGGCCTAATTAACCTCATTTGAAACACACTTGTTTATTTGGTTTATTTTGCTTTAATTATCGTTAAAAAAACATTTGGACCAAAATGTCAAAAAACAAAGATATTTATTTATTTACTGTTGAAACGCTGCTGGACTTTGACCCACAGGGGGCGACGTTCACACCAACGAGCTCCAGGGAAAAGTACAAAGACGTAAATAAAACAGTTTGTGGTTTTGTTCAACTTTAAATCCACAGAAAAAAGAGAAAAGTTTAAACGAAACATGAGGTAAAAAGAAAAATAATAAATGTCTAAAAGTCCAACAGGAAAAATTCAGTCTCATGTTCATTTAAACCCAGTCACCAGGAGTTTTCCAGTCTGAATCCTCCGGCGCTGGAGTGACATCGTGTCGTGTTCAGTCGTTTATCGCCGCCGCGTTTAAACGTCACGGCGTTTGCAGCTGTAGCTCCTCCTCCTCTTCGTCCAAGTCGCTGGACGGACCGTCGGGATTTTCGGAGCCAAAACGTCGGATTTTGCCAAAAAGTCCCGGAGTTTGAGTCTGACGCCTCAGTCTGGAAAACACAGAGGGAAAAGTGAGTCAGATGCCCTCCCTGTGTGAAGTGAGTCAGATGCCCTCCCTGTGTGAAGTGAGTCAGATGCCCTCCCTGTGTGAAGTGTGTCAGATGCCCTCCCTGTGTGAAGTGTGTCAGATGCCCTCCCTTCAACTTTTTAAATAAAAACTCAAATCAGATCAAAGGATTTGTCAGAAAACGTGAATCTTTTTTCTCCAGATTATTGTTGTTTTTATTATGAGTCTGAAACTGTAAATGAAACGGGGCTCGTGCTTCAGTCTGATTTTCTTGTTTCAGGCTGAAACTTTGTGAAGTGATTTGGGTAAAAACAATTTAAAAAAAAAAAAAAAAAGTGTCAGAAAAACAAGCCAGAGCCGAAACCGGAGCAAGAGCCAGAGCCAGAGCCGGGACCGGGGTGTGAGCCGGAGCTGGAGTTCACACAGGCTCTCACAGACTTCCCTCACCCCAGACACTTCCTGCAGCTCCTCTGATCGGACCCTGAGCCGTTCCCAGGTCAGTCCAGATACAAAAATAATACAACAAAATAAAAATACAGAGCAATGTTTTGATATTTTTTGTAAATCTCTTCCCTTGGCTCAGTTTAAATCAAAATAATTCAGATAAATTGTTCTGTAGTTTTTATTAAGTTTTTGTAGATTTGAATCAGTTTAAATCAAAAACATGAACAGTTTTGTGTTTAGTTTTTGAAATGTTCAAGCTTTAGCTTTGTGACGATGCTAGACTACGTATGCTAGGCTACATATGCTAGGCTACGTATGCTAGGCTACATATGCTAGGCTATGTATAAGCTAACAACTTTGGACACTTCTGACTCGGCTCAGTGACGTCCATCAGCTCTGAGGCCCAGGAGTCTAGAAGAATAAAAACATGTATGATGTCATTATGCTAACGCTAACGCTGCGGTCAGTGTGTCTGGTGTCATTATGCTAACGCTAACGCTGCGGTCAGTGTGTGGACAGAGGAGCAGGTCGATAAACTCGACTGGAGCTACGTCCAAAAGCTCAGGTCACGTTTCTTCACCACAAAAAGAAACTGGAGACACTGAGATACGACAGGAGAGCGAGACCAGGGTTTAAACGGCCTGCACTGGAAGTTTACACGTGCATTAGCATGCTAGTTGTTGTTAGCTTTACAGAGTTGTGTAAAGTGCTTATAAACTCATCCCTGTGAGTCAGTGAGGAGGAACTCAAACTGTTTAAAATGAATCGTTCTGTTTTTCATTTTATAAAAGAGTAAAAATCAGAGACAGAGACGTTAGCGACGCAGTGAGCGGCGACTCGCTAAGCTAATGTTGTCGCGTGCTATGGCTAATTGATAAAGTGTACACCAGGACGATTAATACGAGCGAGGTCATTAGACACGCCCCATTTGTTCACATCTGTTTATAACGAGGAAATAATCGACTTTGTTCAAGGTCAGGTCGTTTTTAGAGACGATTTTCTCTGGTGTAAAAATCATCTGGAAAAACTCGATTTCGATGCTGAGAAATAGACTCGATACCGATACCGATACCACATCAGATTCAGCTCAACATCAGTATAAACAGATTCTGTCAGTGGGACTCAGTATCGATACTGCTCAGATGAGTATTGAGTTTCGATACTAGTTCTGGTATTGACTAGTGTCTGATTCTCGATACGTCTCGACGATGAAAATAAACTCAAATGTGTTTTTTTGCAGTTTGCAAATTATTCCATTTTTATCCACAAATACAAATTATAAAATGAATCCCTCTTAATGCAAGATGCCCTTCCTCGTGGGTGCAGGGGGGAGGTTGTCATGCCGACGGGACACTGTGATGTGAGGCCTCCTGTTGCCACGGAGACCAAGGAAATGGAGCTCAGTGATTGGCTGCTGGGCGTCAGGGGCAACTATCACCAGGAAGAGAAGCACGCTAATGCTAATGCTAATACTAATGCTAATACTAATACTAATGCTAATGCTAATGCTAATGCTAATGCTAATACTAATGCTAATACTAATGCTAATGCTAATGCTAATGGGGTTTGCAGGACGTTTGGTACAACAGGAGCACGGAACATTTGTGCAGATTTTGACTTTACATTTGAATAAGTGATGAGACGATGTCGATTTGGAAATAAAAAAGTCAAACTGGTCTGACTCTGTCGTCAAGAACAGTTATTCATTTTAGTTTTACAATTATTACAAATTATTACAAATTACATTCTGAAGTACGGGGCTTTATGAAATCAAACTTTCAGAATAAGTAAAAGATCTGTTTTTTGTGTCCTAAAAATGAAAAACGAGTTAATTCTAAACAGTTTGGTCAAATGTTCTGTTTCTTCTTCTCTGGACAGTTTCAGTTTCTCAGTTTCTCGACGTCCAACTTTTTAAATAAAAATTCTAATCAGATCAAACTTGTCAGATTTGTCAGAAAACGTGAAACGTTTTCTCCAGGTGAACAGATTATTATTGTTCTTATTATGAGTCTGAAACTGTAAATGTGAATGAAACGGGGCTCGTGCTTCAGTCTGATCCATCCAGAGGAAACTGATTTTCTTAAACTCTTAAATAAAAATAAAAACAATAAAACTGTCAGAATGAAACAAAGTTTTAAAGAAGCTGGACCTGATTTAATTTATTTAATTTAAACAGTTTGGTCCAAAGTGACTCACTCACTTTATGCATCAGAACATCTTAATGATTCTCCATGATGAGTTTATAAGCTCTTTACTCTCACAGAGCAGAGTTTTACCACCACAACTAGCATGCTAACAATGCACCTCCTGATTACTGGGCAATAAAACACTTTGGGAAACAGCACAGAGAGAGTTTAGTCTGTTTATATAAACACACAGAGACGGAGACGGAGACAGAGGCAGGAGCAGAGACAGAGACAGGAGCAGAGACGGAGACAGAGACAGAGACAGGAGCAGAGACAGAGACAGTAGCAGAGACAGGAGCAGAGACAGGAGCAGAGACAGAGACAGGAGCAGAGACAGAGACAGGTGCAGCTCCCTCTGGTGGTCTAAATCTTGCGTCTCACTTTGACTCTGGAGCTCGTTCAGATTAAAGTTTCTGGTGTGAAACTGCAGCTTTAAAATGAGACGGAGGAGGAGTCATGTCGGGATTAAACCCACGTCTGTCTCATGTCTCATGTCTCATGTCTCACCTGCAGTTTGGACGAGAAAGACGTGAGCTCCAGACACAAATATAAACGTCTGAAATAAAGTTTAAACAAACACGTCTTTAACAATTCTGAAGGTTGAGGATCTGGTCCCACTGAGACTGAGACATGTTTACTGTCCAGAGTCAAATCTACACAGAGGACGCTCCAGAGACACATGACAGCCAATCAGAGAGCTCCAGACTCCCAACAGCCAATCAGAGAGCTCCAAACACCCAACAGCCAATCAGAGAGCTCCAGACACCCAACAGCCAATCAGAGAGCTCCAAACACCCAACAGCCAATCAGAGAGCTCCAGAGACACATGACAGCCAATCAGAAAGCTCCAGAGACACATGACAGCCAATCAGAGAGCTCCAAACACCCAACAGCCAATCAGAGAGCTCCAGAGACACATGACAGCCAATCAGAGAGTGGTGCGGACTCTCGCCCGCAGAGGGAGGTGCAGACTCTCTCCTGCAGAGGGAGGTGCAGACTCTCTCCTGCAGAGGGAGGTGCAGACTCTCTCCTGCAGAGGGAGGTGCAGACTCACCTGGACTGTAGATGTTCCAGCTGCACCTGTAGATTCTCCGTCTGCTCCACCTGTTCGTCCAAAGATCTCTGCAGCCTCCGGGACTGATTATGAGCCTCGTCCAACTGTGGAACAAACAGTTTTATTCATGTTTATTACAGGGTTTATTCATGTTTATTACAGTTTTATTCATGTTTATTACAGTTTTATTCATGTTTATTACAGTTTTATTCATGTTTATTACAGTTTTATTCATGTTTATTACAGTGTTTTCTTTCAGAGGAGCAGTTTTCTCTCCTGAAGTGTGTGTTGGTGTCTTTACCTCGTCCTCCGCCTGTCCCAGCTCCTTCTTCAGCTCCTCCACCCTGAGCCGGAGCTTCTTCACCTCCGCCTCGTGGCTCTCCACTCGTCTGTTTGCGTGAGCCAGCTCTGCCGTCTTCTCCTGGTACTGCTTCTTTAGCTTCGCGTGAACGTGCCTCAGGTCTGCGAGCTCCTGAGGGACAGACAGGTTTAAGTGTGGGCGTGTCACAGGGGGCGTGTCACAGGGGGCGTGTCACAGGGGGCGTGTCACAGTGGAGGTTAAACGGGGGCAGATCGACAAAATGGCGTCTTGAAAATAGTGGATTAAAGATCAAACTCAAACATGAATCAGTCCAAATAAAACTTCAGACTCAACGAGAAGAAACGAGAAGAACAGAGCAGATTTTCTGGTTTTATGCAGGTCTTGTCTCTTTTTTCATAAGCCTCTAAAATCCTTTCTCTCATTTTTGTGTTTTGCGTCTAAACGGCCTCATCTCTGCCTCGCTCAGGGTCGAGGAAGAGGAAGAGGAAGAGTCTGCACTTGGCGCTAATAGCATCATCAATAATGCACCAGTGTCATTCAGTGCACTTAAATGTACTCAGATACAGCTCCGCTCACACCATCCCTCCATCCCTCCATCCCTCCATCCACTTCCAAGAAATCCGCCCCTCGCCTCCTCCATCGTCTGAGAAACTGGACCAGGAGCAATGAAGAGGAGGCGCAGTGTAATGGGACGCAGCCGCTGGTCGATATATAGACACTTTATTTATTCATACAGAGCCGTCTATGGGCCTTAAGTGTAAAGAGACAGAAGAGAAAAGAGAAGAGTCACATTATGTCTGTGTTATGTTTATATTTTCAGAAGAAGCAGATCTGTGCATTCAAATGTCTCAGTTCTACATCATCACAAAATTATTTTAAATATTCTGTACAAAGGAATAATCTCCAGAGTTAGAGCAGAAACTTTTGCATTAAACACTTTATTATGTGACTTTTTTGTTCTATAAAAGGCACATTATGTAACATGTTTGTTTCCATGGAGATGTTATGGCTCTGGAATGCTCCACACTATGGCATTATCTCATTTATCTTACATTTACTCAATTACAGATGTTTTTATTTAAAGAAATAAAGTCTAAAAACAGCAGCTCTCCACGAGTCCACACTCATCCTGCAGGGGGCGCTGTGCAGGACTCACTTTTAATGTCCAGTGAGTGAAAAACATACGACACTCAAATTTTCCCACAATGCACCTTGAATAGTGGTCATTAGTGGTCAACATAGACCACAATGCACTGGGAGAGTTGTAAACACAGACAGGACTTTAACTGGACACAGCTCGACTGAAGCAGAAGCAGCACCTCCTCCTGATGAAACAAACACTTTAAATAAACTGTGCTAGCGTTAGCCGCTTTAGCTCCAGCTGTTAGCAGAGCCATCATAAACGGTTAGCGTGCGTTCACACCAGGGCATCAGGGGCGTCCAGTTCACACCGGGGCATCAGGGGCGTCCAGTTCACACCGGGGCATCAGGGGCGTCCAGTTCACACCGGGGCATCAGGGGCGTCCAGTTCACATTCAAGTCTATGGTAGTGGGCGTCTGGAGCGTCCAGGCGTCAGACGCTCACACGCTCAGTGTGTCCGGTTAAATTAGCACAACTTTAGAGCAGCAAAATATTTGCCCTTTAGGCCCGTGCGGCGAAGGGGGAGGAGCATTAAAACGAGAACGAAATAAACGCCGTAAAATCCATCAGTTTGGTCATAAAAACAAAAATATACAAGTCAAGAAGAGGAGAAAACAGATGAGACGAGATGAGAGTGTGCAAGAGGAGGAGGAGGAGAGGAGGAGGAGAGGAGGAGACTGGAGTGTACACAAGCAAGAGGAGGAGGAGGAGAGGAGGAGACTGGAGTGTACACAAGCAAGAGGAGGAGGAGGAGAGGAGGAGAGGAGGAGACTGGAGTGTATACAAGCAAGAGGAGGAGGAGAGGAGGAGGAGAGGAGGAGACTGGAGTGTACACAAGCAAGAGGAGGAGGAGGAGAGGAGGAGAGGAGGAGACTGGAGTGTACACAAGCAAGAGGAGGAGAGGAGGAGGAGAGGAGGAGGAGAGGAGGAGACTGGAGTGTACACAAGCAAGAGGAGGAGGAGGAGAGGAGGAGGAGAGGAGGAGACTGGAGTGTATACAAGCAAGAGGAGGAGGAGGAGAGGAGGAGACTGGAGTGTATACAAGCAAGAGGAGGAGGAGGAGAGGAGGAGACTGGAGTGTATACAAGCAAGAGGAGGAGGAGGAGAGGAGGAGACTGGAGTGTACACAAGCAAGAGGAGGAGGAGGAGAGGAGAAGAGGAGGAGACTGGAGTGTACACAAGCAAAAGGAGGAGGAGGAGTAGAGGAGGAGACTGGAGTGTATACAAGCAAGAGGAGGAGGAGGAGAGGAGAAGAGGAGGAGACTGGAGTGTACACAAGCAAGAGGAGGAGGAGGAGAGGAGAAGAGGAGGAGACTGGAGTGTACACAAGCAAGAGGAGGAGGAGGAGTAGAGGAGGTGAGGAGGAGAGGAGGAGAGTATGAGAGGAGGAGGAGAAGTCTGCAGTGTGAGTCGAGGAGGTGGTTTTCAAACGACACTAAAAGTGTAAATTATAAAAGAGTAAATCATTAATTCATAAGAAAATAATAAAAATCCTTTGTTCTGTCGAAAATATGTTTTAAAAATGCAACAGAGTCTTAAAGGGACGGTACAGAGTCTTAAAGGGCCGGTACAGAGTCTTAAAGGGACGGTACAGAGTCTTAAAGGGCCGGTACAGAGTCTTAAAGGGCCGGTACAGAGTCTTAAAGGGACGGTACAGAGTCTTAAAGGGCCGGTACAGAGTCTTAAAGGGCCGGTACAGAGTCTTAAAGGGCCGGTACAGAGTCTTAAAGGGCCGGTACAGAGTCTTAAAGGGCCGGTACAGAGTCTTAAAGGGACGGTACAGATAGTCCATCTACGCAGACGCCTCCTCCTCTTTACACAGACGCCTCCTCCTCTTTACACAGACGCCTCCTCCTCTTTACACAGACGCCTCCTCCTCTTTACACAGACGCCTCCTCCTCTTTACACAGACGCCTCCTCCTCTTTACACAGACGCCTCCTCCTCTTTACACAGACGCCTCCTCCTCTTTACACAGACGCCTCCTCCTCTTTACACAGACGCCGCCTCCTCTTTACACAGACGCCTCCTCCTCTTTACACAGACGCCTCCTCCTCTTTACACAGACGCCTCCTCCTCTTTACACAGACGCCTCCTCTTTACACAGACGCCTCCTCCTCTTTACACAGACGCCTCCTCGCTTTACACAGACGCCTCCTCCTCTTTACACAGACGCCTCCTCCTCTTTACACAGACGCCTCCTCCTCTTTACACAGACGCCTCCTCCTCTTTACACAGACGCCTCCTCCTCTTTACACAGACGCCTCCTCCTCTTTACACAGACGCCTCCTCCTCTTTACACAGACGCCTCCTCCTCTTTACACAGACGCCGCCTCCTCTTTACACAGACGCCTCCTCCTCTTTACACAGACGCCTCCTCCTCTTTACACAGACGCCTCCTCCTCTTTACACAGACGCCTCCTCTTTACACAGACGCCTCCTCCTCTTTACACAGACGCCTCCTCGCTTTACACAGACGCCTCCTCCTCTTTACACAGACGCCTCCTCCTCTTTACACAGACGCCTCCTCCTCTTTACACAGACGCCTCCTCCTCTTTACACAGACGCCTCCTCCTCTTTACACAGACGCCTCCTCCTCTTTACACAGACGCCTCCTCCTCTTTACACAGACGCCTCCTCCTCTTTACACAGACGCCTCCTCCTCTTTACACAGATGTTGTTTATGAAGCCGACGGTAAATCACCACAAAGAAAATCTCTGTTCCATCGAGTCGAGTTCTACAAAATTAATATTGATTTATAATATGGATCTGTTCAGCCCGTCACAGCTGTTAGCTCCTGTTAGCTTCTGTTAAAATGTTAGCTTCTGTTAAATGTTAGCTTCTGTTAGCTCTTGTTAAACTGTTAGCTCCTGTTAGCCTGTTAGCTCCTGTTAGCCTGTTAGCTCCTGTTAAAGTGTTTGTTTTGTCTAACTGTTTGTTTTTTTGTCTTTAAAACAGAAAAAACAGGTACAGCTCCTTTAAATCTCAGTTTCAGGTCCATGTCTCTCTCAAATATTTATAACTCGATGTTTTTGACGGTAGAATTAATTTTTATCGTAGTAAAAACAATCATCTCCCCGTTTGGTGCATTTCCTGGATTAATCTTTGTATCTAGAAAAACACATTAGACGAGTCCATTCCCTTTAAGACCGGTGTAATTTTCCGAGCCGTAAAGGGTCAAATCATCAGGAATAATGGCTCTGGCTCGTTGTGCACAAAAGCCCATTAAAATGCCACAGTGTGTAACTTTCCGCGGCCCAGTGGCATCTTAACGACTTCACTGTTACTTAATTAACTCTGGATCAATGCAGACGCCATTAGTCACAGCACGATTCTGCTGAGTCTGAGAGGAGCACAGGCCTACGCACGGAGATTTATGATGTAACACACAAGACCTACAGAGGCCTACACGACCTACATAGGCCTACACGACCTACATAGGCCTACACGACCTACAGAGGTCTACACGATCTACAGAGGCCTACACGACCTACAGATGCCTACACGACCTACAGAGGCCTACACACACGGCCTACACCTCAGACGCCATTAGACACAGTACGATTCTGCTGATGTGAGTCTGAGAGGAGCACAGGCCTACGCACGGAGATTTATGATGTAACACACAAGACCTACACAGTCCTACATGACCTACTGAGTCCTACACACAATTGTTTAGAAACAAGGCACCGTCCAACTACTGTTTCACACTTTGGTGTTTTATACTTTTTCTTAAACACTGAACATAAATGAAACTCAAATTTAAACAAATAAAAGTTCAATTTAAACAAATAAAAGTTAAATTTAAACAAAAGTTAAATTTAAACAAATAAAACTCAAATTTAAACAAATAAAAGTTAAATTTAAACAGACCAGACTCTGAGCCTCTGCTGCAGACTTCCACACTGGGAGACAGATGAGTTTAAAGTCATACTGCGGAATATTAGAGCCAAAGGAACAACATTTCTATGGAAACAAGCAGAAGGAGCCCCTGAGTGAGGTTTGTGGAGAGGCAAGCCCGCTCAGAGTAATGTTTTTGTAGGTTTATAAGTGCAATAAAATATCAAGAAAAAAAAAAAAAAAAAAATGCTTTTGTCTATTTTTAAGCTAAAAAGTTCCACAGTGAGGCTTTAAATTCACCACACAGATCAAACTCAGAGTCTGTAAAGTCCCACAGTCACAAAGAACCTTTAAACGTCCCAGTCGACATTTAACATGTTTCATAAAACCAGAACAAAAAGAAACCAGAACAAACCAGAACAAGACTCGATTTACATCTGAAGAATAAACAGAGTTTATACAGAAAATAAATATCACCAAACTCCAGAGTCGAGAGGAGGAGTCGAGAGGAGGAGTCGAGAGGAGGAGACGAGAGGAGGAGACGAGAGGAGGAGACGAGAGGAGGAGTCGAGAGGAGGAGACGAGAGGAGGAGTCGAGAGGAGGAGACGAGAGGAGGAGACGAGAGGAGGAGACGAGAGGAGGAGACAAGAGGAGGAGTCGAGAGGCAGAGACGAGAGGAGGAGACGAGAGGAGGAGACGAGAGGAGGAGTCGAGAGGCGGAGACGAGAGGAGGAGACGAGAGGAGGAGACGAGAGGAGGAGTGGAGAGGAGGAGTGGAGAGGAGGAGTCGAGAGGAAATGTGTAAATTAAAACACAATGATCCACAGAGATGAGAACCATAGAGACTCAAGCTTAAAACAACAGTGAAGTTTTTCACACGAGTGAAAAGAGAAATGACCTGACTGAGCTCAGACTGAGACGAGTTTGGCCTCAGGTTTTTACACATCCTGTACATACACACGTATGTCCTCTACACACGTTCACACATGTCCTCTACACATATTCACACATGTCCTCTACACATGTGCACACATGTCCCCTACACACGTTCACACATGTCCCGTGCACATGTTCACACATGTCCCGTGCACATGTTCACACATGTCCCGTGCACATGTTCACACATGTCCTCTACACATGTGCACACATGTCCCCTACACACGTTCACACATGTCCCGTGCACATGTTCACACATGTCCTCTACACATATTCACACATGTCCTCTACACATGTCCACACATGTCCCGTGCACATGTTCACACATGTCCTCTACACATGTTCACACATGTCCTCTACACATGTTCACACATGTCCTCTACACATGTTCACGCATGTCCCCTACACATATTCACACATGTCCCGTGCACATGTTCACACATGTCCTCTACACATGTTCACGCATGTCCCCTACACATATTCACACATGTCCCGTGCACATGTTCACACATGTCCCGTGCACATGTTCACACATGTCCTCTACACATGTTCACACATGTCCCGTGCACATGTCCACACATGTCCCGTGCACACGTGGCGTGTTGTTACCTTGTTCCTCTCAAACAGCTCTGTCTGGACGGCCCTGAGGTCCGAGTCGAGGGCGGACGCCGCTTGTCGTCGTTTCTTCGCCATCTGCTCCTCCAGGTCTTCGGTCTGAGCTCGGAGTTTCTTATTGTCTCGCTCCAGAGCCAGTTTCTCCGTCTCCAAACGCTCGCGGCGTCCCCACTCCGCCGCGTTCTCCGCCTGAAGACGCTCCATCTGAGACAGGACGGTACATTATATGTGTCGTCTGCATTTGACCCGTCCTCCAGGGCATCTGGGTTAAACGTGTTGGGACACTGTGTCTCTGGAGGAGTGTTCACTCTGTGTTTGGAGGTGATGCAGTACAGTGCAGTACAGTAAAGTACAGTGCAGTACAGTAAAGTACAGTGTAGTACAGTGCAGTACAGTGTAGTACAGTAAAGTACAGTACAGTGTAGTACAGTAAAGTACAGTGTAGTACACAGTACAGTGCAGTACATGCAGTACAGTGCAGTGCAGTACAGAGCAGTACAGTGCAGTAAAGTACAGTACAGTACAGTACAGTGTAGTACAGTGCAGTAAAGTACAGTACAGTACAGTACAGTGTAGTATAGTGCAGTAAAGTACAGTGCAGTACAGTACAGTGTAGTACAGTACAGTACAGTGTAGTACAGTACAGTACAGTGTAGTACAGTGCAGTACAGTACAGTGTAGTACAGAGCAGTACAGTACAGTACAGTACAGTACAGTGTAGTACAGTGCAGTAAAGTACAGTGCAGTACAGTGCAGTACATGCAGTAGAGTACATGCAGTACAGTACAGTGTAGTACAGTGCAGTACAGTGCAGTAAAGTACAGTACAGTACAGTGCAGTACATGCAGTACAGTACAGTACAGTGTAGTACAGTGCAGTACAGTGCAGTAAAGTACAGTACAGTACAGTGCAGTACATGCAGTACAGTACAGTGTAGTACAGTGCAGTACAGTGCAGTACAGTGCAGTACAGTGCAGTAAAGTGCAGTACAGTGCAGTAAAGTGCAGTAAAGTGCAGTACATGCAGTAGAGTACATGCAGTACAGTACAGTGTAGTACAGTGCAGTACAGTGCAGTAAAGTACAGTACAGTACAGTGCAGTACATGCAGTACAGTACAGTACAGTGTAGTACAGTGCAGTACAGTGCAGTAAAGTACAGTACAGTACAGTGCAGTACATGCAGTACAGTACAGTGTAGTACAGTGCAGTACAGTGCAGTAAAGTGCAGTACAGTGCAGTACAGTACAGTAAAGTGCAGTACAGTGCAGTACAGTGTAGTACAGTGCAGTACAGTGCAGTACAGTGCAGTAAAGTGCAGTACAGTACAGTACAGTGCAGTAAAGTGCAGTACAGTACAGTACAGTGCAGTACAGAGCAGTACAGTGCAGTAAAGTGCAGTACAGTACAGTACAGTGTAGTACAGTGCAGTACAGTGCAGTACAGTGCAGTACAGTGTAGTACAGTGCAGTACAGTGCAGTACAGTGCAGTACAGTGCAGTACAGAGCAGTACAGTGCAGTAAAGTACAGTGCAGTACAGTACAGTACATGCAGTACATGGTCCTGACCTCTGCTCGCAGCTCGGCCAGTTTCCGGTCCATACTGGATCGCGCTCCCAGCTCGTCCTCCAGATCCTCAGACATTCGACCCAATTCATCCTGATGCATTTCCTTCAACAGACTCAGCTGAAACACAGAAACACAGACAGGGGAATCAAACCAGCAACCCACAAACCCACAAACCCACAAACCCACAAACCCACAAACCCACAAACCCACTCACACCAACGTCCTACAACTGTCACACCGGGGCCGAGGCAGATGTGCTGCCAAAAGGCACAATGTCCACAACATGTGAGACAGAGACACTCAACAGAAAAGAGCAGGAATAAAACAGATGAGAGCACGCTCCTCACGCACGCTCCTCACGCACGCTCCTCACGCACGCTCCTCACGCACGCTCCTCACGCACGCTCCTCACGCACGCTCCTCACGCACGCTCCTCACGTGCACGCTCCTCACGTGCACGCTCCTCACGCACGCTCCTCACGCACGCTCCTCATGCACGCTCCTCACGCACGCTCCTCACACACGCTCCTCACGTGCACGCTCCTCACGTGCACGCTCCTCACGCACGCTCCTCACGCGCACTCCTCACGTGCACTCCTCACGCGCACGTTCCTCACGCGCACGCTCCTCACGCGCACGCTCCTCACGCACGCTCCTCACGCACGCTCCTCACGCGCACTCCTCACGCGCACGTTCCTCACGCGCACGCTCCTCACGCACGCTCCTCACGCACGCTCCTCACGTGCACACTCCTCACGCACGCTCCTCACGTACGCTCCTCACGTACGCTCCTCACGCGCACGTTCCTCACGTGCACACTCCTCACGCACGCTCCTCACGTGCACACTCCTCACGCACGCTCCTCACGCGCACGTTCCTCACGTGCACGCTCCTCACGCGCACGCTCCTCACGCACGCTCCTCACGTACGCTCCTCACGCACGCTCCTCATGTGCACGCTCCTCACGCGCACGTTCCTCATGCACGCTCCTCGCGCACGCTCCTCACGTGCACACTCATCACGCACGCTCCTCACGTGCACGCTCCTCACGCGCACGCTCCTCACGCGCACGCTCCTCACGCGCACGCTCCTCACGTGCACGCTCCTCACGCGCACGCTCCTCACGTGCACGCTCCGCACTCATGTAAAGTCTCATGTTTTATTTCATGTTGCTATAAATTATAAGGTCAGGTGCCTCCGGACGCGGGGTCAGGTGCGACCCTCCTGACGCGGGGTCAGGGTTCCTTTGATTGTCTCTGTTGCTATGGCGACCTCCAGCTCCTCATGTCTCACATCTGTTTGACATTTACCTGATTCACCTGTGGAGATATGTCTGACCCTGCGCTCTATCAGCCCAGATGCCCTCGCTGGGTCTTCTCCTGCTGCTGCTTATCTCAAAATGGTGGTCCCCTGTCTCTGACCCTCTGTCCTCTGACCCTCTGTCCTCTGACCCTCTGTCCTCTGTCCTCTGACCCTCTGTCCTCTGACCCTCTGTCCTCTGTCCTCTGCGTTTGGTCTGATCTGATCAAACTCTGTCATAAATGTGCTCTTCTGTTTCAGGAGGAAGCGCCGTCCTTTTCACAGAGCAACACTGCCCCCATGTGGACAAAAGAGACACTGCCCCATGTGGACAAAAGAGACACTGCCCCATGTGGACAAAAGAGACACTGCCCCATGTGGACAAAAGAGACACTGCCCCATGTGGACAAAAGAGACACTGCCCCATGTGGACAAAAGACAAAGACCAGGCTGCAGAAACAGCAGGAGTCAAGACTCAAAACAGAACCAGAAGAATCATAAAAACTCTTTTACTTAATGTTTTTTTAAACGTGATGTTTCATTTTAATAAACACTGAGCTCATCTGAAACTGTTTAAATATTTATGTTTCCACAGCCCCTCAGGTCAGTCCTGATAAACATCTGTACAGACTCACATTTACTTTATAGACTCACATTTACTTTATATACAGACTCACATTTACTTTATATACAGACTCACATTTACTTTATATACAGACTCACATTTACTTGATGTTTTATATAATATAAAATACATTTATTCTTCTGGTTGTTTGAGGTTTTGTCCTGAGGAGCTGCTCCTGGTTTAACCCTGTGAGTCACCTCCATCTCACTCCTCACCTCAGGAGAGACAGAGGGACGGAGGAGGGAGAGAGGGACAGAGGAGGAACAGAGGAGGAACAGAGGAGGGACAGTCTCTCACCTGTTTCAGTCTCACCTGTTTCAGTCTCACCTGTTTCAGTGCTTCCTGTTTCAGTCTCACCTGTTTCAGTCTCACCTGTTTCAGTGCTTCCTGTTTCAGTCTCACCTGTTTCAGTCTCACCTGTTTCAGTCTCACCTGTTTCAGTCTCACCTGTTTCAGTGCTTCCTGTTTCAGTCTCACCTGTTTCAGTCTCACCTGTTTCAGTGCTTCCTGTTTCAGTCTCACCTGTTTCAGTCTCACCTGTTTCAGTGCTTCCTGTTTCAGTCTCACCTGTTTCAGTCTCACCTGTTTCAGTCTCACCTGTTTCAGTCTCACCTGTTTCAGTGCTTCCTGTTTCAGTCTCACCTGTTTCAGTCTCACCTGTTTCAGTGCTTCCTGTTTCAGTCTCACCTGTTTCAGTCTCACCTGTTTCAGTGCTTCCTGTTTCAGTCTCACCTGTTTCAGTCTCACCTGTTTCAGTCTCACCTGTTTCAGTGCTTCCTGTTTCAGTCTCACCTGTTTCAGTGCTTCCTGTTTACTTTTGCTCAGTTCTTCATGTTTCAGTTTCCATTGGCTGAGCTCCGCCTCCAGTCGCTCGATGTTTTTACTCAGACTCAGTTTGTCCCTGAGGAAAAAAAACAAACATCAAACTTTTATCATCTCATCTGTGACAGACCCACCTCCCTGTGGGTCATGTCTCTGCATTTGACCCGACTGTGACCCGACTGTGACCCGACTGTGACCCGACTGTGACCCGACTGTGACCTGACTGTGACCCGACTGTGACCCGACTGACCCGACTGTGACCTGACTGTGACCCGTCCTTCAAAGCCCCTGGGACAGAGGGACCATCTCCAGCTCAGGAGTCTCTCAGGACCTTCTGGGACTCGTCCAGTCGTAGTTGTCTCCTCTCCTTCTCCTCTCTCTTCCTCTCTTTCTCTCCTCTCTTCCTCTCCTCCCCCCTCTCTTACTCCTCCTCCTCTCCTCCTCCTCTCTCTCCTCCTCTCTTTACTCACTCTCGTTCCTTCAGCAGGACCTTCTGGGACTCGTCCAGTCGTAGTTGTCTCCTCCTCTCCTTCTCTTCTCTCTTCCTCTCCTCTCTTTCTCTCCTCCCCCCTCTCTTACTCCTCCTCCTCTCCTCCTCCTCTCCTCCTCCTCTCTCTCCTCCTCTCTTTACTCACTCTCGTTCCTTCAGCAGGACCTTCTGGGACTCGTCCAGTCGTAGTTGTCTCCTCCTCTCCTTCTCTTCTCTCTTCCTCTCCTCTCTTTCTCTCCTCCCCCCTCTCTTACTCCTCCTCCTCTCTCTCCTCCTCTCTTTACTCACTCTCGTTCCTTGAGCAGGACCTTCTGAGACTCGTCCAGTCGTAGTTGTCTCCTCCTCTCCCTTCCTCTCTCTTCCTCTCATTCTCTCCTCCCCCCTCTCTTACTCCTCCTCCTCTCCTCCTCTCCTCCTCCTCTCTTCCTCCTCTCCTCCTCCTCTCTTTCTCTCCTCCCCCCTCTCTTACTCCTCCTCTCCTCCTCCTCTCTCTCCTCCTCTCTGTACTCACTCTCATTCCTTGAGCAGGACCTTCTGAGACTCGTCCAGTCGTAGTTGTCTCCTCCTCTCCTTCTCTTCTCTCTTCCTCTCCTCTCTTTCTCTCCTCCCCCCTCTCTTACTCCTCCTCTCCTCCTCCTCTCTGTACTCACTCTCGTTCCTTGAGCAGGACCTTCTGAGACTCGTCCAGTCGTAGTTGTCTCCTCCTCTCCTTCTCTTCTCTCTTCCTCTCCTCTCTTTCTCTCCTCCCCCCTCTCTTACTCCTCCTCCTCTCCTCCTCCTCTCTCTCCTCCTCTCTTTACTCACTCTCGTTCCTTCAGCAGGACCTTCTGAGACTCGTCCAGTCGTAGTTGTAGAGCGTTGACTTTACTCTGATCTTCTTCTGTGGAGCTCAGTTCGTTCCAGAGTTGTCTGCTTCTCTCTCTGTTCGTCTGTGGACGCGTCGAGTTCGATTTGTCCCACGTGTCCTGAGTGTCGCCCCCTGGAGGAGCGGAGCGTAACACCGACTCCAGCAGCTCCATGTCCTGAGGAGGAGCAGACAGAAGTGTTAAATGTTTAATCGCTATGGTAACGACCCCGGCGTTTTGACTGAAGACGTTTCACAAACTCAACGTCTCAGTTTGACTAAAGCAGATTACCCATAATCCCTCTGTGTCTACAGCTTCAAAACACTCTGCCTCCTCCACCTCAGACGCCTCCACCTCTGCCTCCTCCACCTCAGACGCCTCCACCTCTGCCTCCTCCACCTCAGACGCCTCCACCTCTGCCTCCTCCACCTCAGACGCCTCCACCATTCAATGTCCCTTATGCTCCATGTCTTATGATCTGGGACTGGGTCAAACGCTCATAGATTCCGTTGTAGTTTTAGTAACTTCTCAGGTGAAGCGTGCACCTCCTGCTCGTCTACACTGATGTTGCTGCTTTACCTGGAATGTTCCACAGTTTGGCTTTAAATATGTCAGAAGACGGACGACACAGAGACAAATGTATTTTCTCTTGTCTCTGTCCATTGAATCTGCCTGGTTGTCGTTACAGTCTGTGTCCAGCAGAGGGAGGCGCTGTGCTGCAGGTGAGACTGAGCTGAGCCACATGTGGAAATACTCAGAACAAAAGAAGACAGGAAGTGACTCCAGACCAGGACAACCAGCCCCACAGGACAACCAGCCCCACAGGACAACCAGCCCCACAGGACAACCAGCCCCACAGACCAGGACAACCAGCCCCACAGACCAGGACAACCAACCCCACACCAGGACAACCAACCCCCACAGACCAGGACCACCAGCCCCACAGACCAGGACAACCAGCCCCACAGACCAGGACAACCAGCCCCACAGGACAACCAGCCCCCAGAAATCAGGACAACCAGCCCCTACAGACCAGGACAACCAGCCCCACAGGACAACCAGCCCCCAGAAATCAGGACAACCAGCCCCCACAGACCAGGACAACCAGCCCCACAGGACAACCAGCCCCACAGACCAGGACAACCAGCCCCTACGAACCAGGACAACCAGCCCCTACGAACCAGGACCCAGAGAAATTTACAGGATCAGGATTTAATCACATTTAGATCTGATCAGGACTGAACCAGGACTAGACCAGGACTAGACCAGGACTAAACCAGGACTAGACCAGGACTAAACCAGGACTAGACCAGGACTAGACCAGGACTAAACCAGGACTAAACCAGGACTAGACCAGGACTAGACCAGGACTAGACCAGGACTAGACCAGGACTAAACCAGGACTAAACCAGGACTAAACCAGGACTAGACCAGGACTAGACCAGGACTAGACCAGGACTAAACCAGGACTAAACCAGGACTAGACCAGGACTAGACCAGGACTAGACCAGGACTAAACCAGGACTAGACCAGGACTAGACCAGGACTAGACCAGGACTAAACCAGGACTAGACAAGGACTAGACCAGGACTAGACCAGGACTAGACCAGGACTAAACCAGGACTAGACCAGGACTAGACCAGGACTAGACCAGGACTAAACCAGGACTAAACCAGGACTAAACCAGGACTAGACCAGGACTAGACCAGGACTAAACCAGGACTAAACCAGGACTAGACCAGGACTAGACCAGGACTAGACCAGGACTAAACCAGGACTAGACCAGGACTAGACCAGGACTAGACCAGGACTAAACCAGGACTAGACAAGGACTAGACCAGGACTAGACCAGGACTAGACCAGGACTAAACCAGGACTAAACCAGGACTAAACCAGGACTAGACCAGGACTAGACCAGGACTAGACCAGGACTAAACCAGGACTAAACCAGGACTAGACCAGGACTAGACCAGGACTAAACCAGGACTAGACCAGGACTAGACCAGGACTAAACCAGGACTAGACCAGGACTAGACCAGGACTGAACAAGGACTAGACCAGGACTAAACCTGGACCCAGGTGGACATTTGGACATTTGGACTCTGGGCTCAAACTCCAGGGGGAGACAGAGGGAAAAACAGAAGCTCAAATGTGGGTCATTCTGACAGAGAAGAAGTGCTGCAGTGTTTTCATGCCCCTGAGACAAGAAATGATGAAAGAGAAAGAGAAGAAGAGAGAGAAAGAGGGAGAGAAACAGAGAGAGAGAGAAACAGAGAGAAAGAGAGGGAGGGGAAAGAGGGCGGGGCTCCTCCTCTTCACAGACACAGACTATAAACAGATCAGGGTTTTAGGCTCAGGTCACTGTCAGAACAGAAACAGAGTGAGGCCCCACGCATGAGGCCCAACGCATGAGGCCCAACGCATGAGGCCCCACGCATGAGGCCCCACGCATGAGGCCCAACGCATGAGGCCCAACGCATGAGGCCCCACGCATGAGGCCCAACGCATGAGGCCCAACGCATGAGGCCCCACGCATGAGGCCCCACGCATGAGGCCCAACGCATGAGGCCCCACGCATGAGGCCCAACGCATGAGGCCCCACGCATGAGGCCCAACGCATGAGGCCCAACGCATGAGGCCCAGGCTACAGCTGGATCATAAAGGACACAGAGGAGGTGAAGCAGCAGGAGGTGCTTTAGGCCTCACTCCCTGACTCCAGAGGGAGGTGCTGCTGTGTGACTCCAGAGACTCCCAACTGAAAGAATCCGGAACGCCGGGTACCTCCTCCTGCTGCACCTCCTGCTGCACCATTAGAGTGGACTAGATCCTTTTGTTACTTTGAATTATTTATAATACTGACAGACACCGGAGCTGCAGCGTCTGTGCAGTCACTCTGTGACCACCTGAGGTCAGCTGAGGTCACCTGAGGTCACCTGAGGTCAGCTGAGGTCAGCTGAGGTCACCTGAGGTCAGCTGAGGTCAGCTGAGGTCACCTGAGGTCAGCTGAGGTCACCTGAGGTCAGTCACATAAATCTGAATCATTGTGTTGTTTTTGTTCATCTGTGGACACAGAGGAAACTCCATAAATGTTACACAACCATAATGTGAACGAGAACAATGAGGAAATGAACATGTGCCCCCTGGAGGTCACAGTGCACACACACACACACACACACACTCACCCCCCCCACACACGCACACACACACACACACCCCTACACACACACCTACCCACACACACACACACCCCCCCACACACACACACACACACTCACCTTCTGCTGCAGCTTCTTCTGCTTCTCCAGGTCCACGTCTCGCACCGGCTCAGGCTCCGGTGACCCCGGGGCGCCCCCTTCGGCGTGGGGGTGACAGGCGCGAGCGGCAGAGGCGTGCGTCGGGGAACAGGAAGTGGACGTTCCGTTTGGGGGCGTGGCCGCGGGGTCGCCGTGGAGACGCAGCACTTCCTGTCTGAGGGTCTCGTTCTCCGTGGTCAGTTCCTGTCTCTCTCTGCGGACGCCCGTCAGCTCTTTGGTCAAAGTGTCCAGCCTCTGCCTCAGCTGACGCACCTCGTCACGGGCGCGGTTACGCTCGGCTCTGACCTGAGGACGACAGAGGTCAGAGAGTGGACGAGAGGGTACGAGAGGGGACGAGAGGGGACGAGACGGGACGAGAGTGGACGAGAGTGGACGAGAGTGGACGAGAGTGGACACAACGCTTCAAACTAGTGTTGACCTGAGGAGACCACCTGAACACTCGTCCCCACACACAGACACACACAGAGAACATGCAAACTGTGTGGGGTGTGAGGTCCCGTGTCCCGGGGTCGCCGTGTCCCTCCGTCCTCACCTTGCTCCACTTCTCCCTCCAGTTGACCGTGTGTCATGTGTCGTGTCCTATGTGTCGTGTCCCGTGTGTCGTGTCCCGTGTGTCGTGTCCCGTGTGTTGTGTCCTGTGTGTCGTGTCCCGTGTGTCGTGTCCCATGTCCCATGTCCCGGGGTTGCCGTGTCCCTCCGTCCTCACCTTGCTCCACTTCTCCCTCCAGTTGGCCGTGTGTCATGTACTGTGTGTCGCGTGTCGTGTCCCGTGTGTCGTGTCCCGTGTGTCGTGTCCCATGTCCCCGGTTCGGCGTGTCCCTCCGTCCTCACCTTGCTCCACTTCTCCCTCCAGTTGGCCGTACAGTCTGACCACCACCTCATGGTCTTCTCCATCTGAGCAGCTCTGGCTCGCGCCTCCTCCAGCTCCCTCATCCTCAGCTCCTCCCTGCTCTCCCAGTCTCCTCCCGCCCCGTCCCCCAGACAGGACAGTCCCAGAGAGCTGAGTCCGCCGGGGGACAGCAGCAGAGGGGGGCTGGAGCTGGGAGTGCCGCCCGCCGTGGGACTGGGGGTGTGGGTCAGACTGTCCGGAGAGCGGATCCCCCGGTCTCCTCCTCCGGAGAGGCCCAGGGCGCAGAGGAGGCCGCCCCCCGCGGACTTGTCGGACAGGTGCGGGCCGGGGCCATCCGACAGGTGCGGGCTGGGGGTGTGGTTCATGGTGAGGGGTGGAGGAGGAGGAGGAGCACAGATGGACGGTGATGAAGGAGCCTTAAAGCTTCATTTTGTTCAGTCTGAAACAGAGAAACACACGACCAGTGAGAAGTGAAGAGCCGCGGTTTATTCAACGTTTTATTTTATTATTTTTATAAACACAGAAAACACCAAATACATTAAGTACGATTTATGGAATTATGTAAAAAAGAAAAAAGGTTATAATGCAACATTTTGAGGACTTTTCCCTTTCAAAAGGAGAGAATATTTTGTTTTACATGATTAATCGTTATGGCAACGGCCCTCATTTTTCATCATTCTTAAATCCACGGACAGAGAAACAATTTACAGTTTTCAGATTAAAAGTCTCTTGAACGATTGACCTCGGGAACGCCTCGGAATCCCCCCGGAAGAGCTGAAGGAAGTGTCTGGGGTGAGGGAAGTCTGTGCGTCGCTTAGACTCCTCCCCCTGTGACCCGGGGATTTCAGACTGTTACATTAAAAAGTCTTAAGTGGAGGTCTGAGGTTTCATTTTGGCCTTTGGCTCATTTCAGTGATTCTTAAAGTCGAGAGTCCTGTGTAGGCTCTGTAGGCTCTGTGCTCTGTAGACTCTGTAGGCTCTGTAGGCCCTGTAGACTCTGTGCTCTGTAGGCTCTGTAGACTCTGTGCTCTGTAGGCCCTGTAGGCTCTGTAGGCCCTGTGCTCTGTAGGCTCTGTAGGCCCTGTGCTCTGTAGGCTCTGTGCTCTGTAGGCCCTGTGCTCTGTAGGCTCTGTAGGCCCTGTGCTCTGTAGACTCTGTGCTCTGTAGGCCCTGTGCTCTGTAGGCTCTGTAGACTCTGTGCTCTGTAGACTCTGTGCTCTGTAGACCCTGTGCTCTGTAGGCTCTGTGCTCTGTAGGCTCTGTAGACTCTGTGCTCTGTAGACTCTGTGCTCTGTAGACCCTGTGCTCTGTAGGCTCTGTAGGCCCTGTGCTCTGTAGGCTCTGTAGGCCCTGTGCTCTGTAGACTCTGTGCTCTGTAGACCCTGTGCTCTGTAGGCTCTGTGCTCTGTAGGCCCTGTGCTCTGTAGACTCTGTGCTCTGTAGGCCCTGTGCTCTGTAGGCTCTGTGCTCTGTAGGCTCTGTGCTCTGTAGGCTCTGTAGGCCCTGTGCTCTGTAGACTCTGTGCTCTGTAGGCCCTATGGCTCGTTCTGTGTCGTCACAGATAAAACTCGTCTCTACTTCCTGGTCCAAACCGGCTGTGTCCCGCTGAGGCTCATGGGAAAACCACAGATCCTCACAGACGAGGGGGAGGATTTAGGATCAGAGAGACTCATCTGAGACAATGAGGACGATAAGACGAGAGTTTGTCCCCACGACGTAGAAGAGACTGTTTATAAAAGGACCTGCTCTAGTCCTGGTTTAGTCCTGGTTTAGTCCTGTTCTAGTCCTGGTTTGGTCCTGGTCTGGTCCTGGTTTAGTCCTGGTTTAGTCCTGGTTTAGTCCTAGTTTAGTCCTAGTTCAGTCCTGGTTCAGTCCTGGTTTAGTCCTGGTTTAGTCCTGTTCTTCTTTGTCAGTTTAAATAAAAGTCACATGTTTATTTCTCATCTTGATACAGTGTGAGTTACGGCTCAGATCTGTGGAGCCAAACACATAAAATATAATGAGTTTGAACATTTGTAGATTTTGTGAGTTTTTCTGGCCCCGCCCTCCATCTGAAACTATGACATCATCAAATTCTACAATGAAACCGCCCACGACGAGATCAACAGACTCAGTGTTTGTGAGTTTATTTCCTCTTTTCGTCCATGGATCTTTTGTTTTTAGCTCAAATTAACTTCAGCTAATAGAGGTTAGCTTAGCTTGTTAGCTAACAGCGGAGCGAGATAAGACTCGTCAACTCGACGCAGAACATTTAACCTCCTGAACATCTGTGTCTGATCCACGCTGTTTATATAAACGCACAGAGCTAACCTGCTAACGCCGCGCTACAAACAGGAAGTGATCATGGTGCACTTCCTGCTCCATCGACTCTGGCTCCAGTTCTTTGTGTTAAACAGCGCCCCCTCTGTCTAACCCTCCACATGATCCTGGGCTTTTATTGTGTCTGTAAATCTAAATATGAACATTAAAAACAGACCGACCCGTCGCTCCGT
Source organism: Periophthalmus magnuspinnatus (assembly GCF_009829125.3). Taxonomy (NCBI): domain Eukaryota; kingdom Metazoa; phylum Chordata; class Actinopteri; order Gobiiformes; family Gobiidae; genus Periophthalmus; species Periophthalmus magnuspinnatus. The sequence continues at coordinate 229,610 of NC_047128.1, read as the reverse complement.
GAGCTCAGACACGTGATGATGTCATCCACAGAACGTCTGTTATAAACATCTTCTCCAGTCGAGTTATTACACATTTAAAAACACATCAGTAAACGGTTTCACAAAACGCTTTAAACGTTCAGTCTTTTCTCTTCAGACACAATATTCTGTCAAAATGAGTCGTCTGCGTCTGAAAAGCACATTTGTGTTTTGGAGTAAAGAGCCAAACACTAGAATCAAACCAATTAACACAAATCAATGAGGATTTAATTTAAAGGATTGACTTTAGGCGTGTGAGCCCCAGGGGGCGCTCTAGGGGGCGCTCTAGGGGGCGCTCTAGGGGGCGCTCTAATGCTCTGTCATCACGATCAGGCTGGACACAGGTCACTTCTGTCTGGACATGTCCTGAATCTGAGACCAGCTCAGGTTAAACTCACAAATCACCACATTTATGTTCTCCACAGATTATTCTGCTCGTTTATTTATTTATTTATTTATTTGTTTATTTATTTATTTATTTGTTTGCAGTTTTTTCAGTTTCGCTCTGGACTTTTCTGGAGAGTTTAAACGTCAGAGCTGAGACACTAAAAGAACTCCACCTGAATCAAAAGAACTTTAAGGTTTAGGAACTTATAGAATAAAACACAGTAAACTACTGCCCCGCCCATCGTCACGGCAACACAACATACACACACGTACACACAATGTACACACAATGTACACACAATGTACACACACGTACACACAATGTACACACAATGTACACACAACGTACACACACCATACACACAATGTACACACAACGTACACACAACGTACACACACCATACACACAATGTACACACAACGTACACACACCATACACACAATGTACACACAACGTACACACACCGTACACACAACGTACACACACCGTACACACAACGTAAAAACATCTGTCTCAGCTTCAACAATGAATGAAAATGAAATATGAATGACCCCAGAGACACTTCACCTCCACAAGGAGGAGACGAGGAGACGGAGAGAAGGAGGGAAGGAGGGAGAGAAGGAGAGAGAGAAGGAGAGAAGGAGGGAGAGAAGGAGAGAAGGAGGGAGAGAAGGAGAGACAGAAGGAGAGAAGGATAGAGTGAGGGAGAGAAGGAGGGAGAGAAGGATAGAGTGAGGGGCAGAGTTTATAAAAGGATGAACCGTCTCTGCTGTGGTGGAATGTGAACCACAAACTCAACGTGACGAGACTTGAGCTGAAAACCTCCCACAGACAGAGGATTTAAAGTTTACATTATGTTTAAATTATGTTTAAATTATGACCCAACAAATAAAACTCAAAACATTTAAACAAGACGAGATTTTCCCCCGATTCTGGAGCTGGACTCAGACGATACACAGGGCCGATATCTGCACTTGTTTGTGGATGAGATATCGGCCTTAAATCTGCGATATTTCACTCAACTTTCAATGAGATTAAGCCACAACTTTAATATGACACAGACCTCTGCATTTGACCCACAGACCTCTGCATTTGACCCACAGACCTCTGCATTTGACCCACAGTCACACAGACACAGAGAGAACATGCAAACTCCACACATGAAGACCAGACCCGGGAATCAAACCCTCAACCTTTTGCTGCAAAGCTCAGTGATCAGGAAGTGCTCGGTCCTGGTCCTAAAGTCGTCTCCTCCAGATCAACAAACAGAATGAACCAGTAATTACCATAGCAGTGATGTATTCTGCCCCCTACAGGTCAAGTCTGATCATAACAAGTTTAAAAATGGAACAAATCTCCACCTCCCCCCAAAACAAACACTGAGACTGAGCTGAACGATATATCGATACAGAGACTGAACAATATATCGATACAGAGACTGAACTGAACGATATATCGATACAGAGTCTGATCGATACAGAGGCTGATCGATACAGAGGCTGATCGATACAGAGTCTGATCGATACAGAGACTGATCGATACAGAGTCTGATCGATACAGAGACTGATCGATACAGAGACTGATCGATACAGAGTCTGATCGATACAGAGACTGATCGATACAGAGTCTGATCGATACAGAGTCTGATCGATACAGAGTCTGGTCGATACAGAGTCTGATCGATACAGAGTCTGATCGATACAGAGTCTGATCGATACAGAGTCTGATCGATACAGAGGCTGATCGATACAGAGTCTGATCGATACAGAGACTGATCGATACATGGATAAATCATCTTTAATCATGTGTCTTTGCTCCTGATGAACAGTTTCTGTGTCGGGGGATTATGGGAGTTTGAGTTTATGACACAGACGCTCCTCATGTTTAAAATGATTTTGGATTTAAATCAAACTGAGTTTAAAGAGACAGGCAGTGACACTCAGTCTGGAGGAGGAGGAGGAGGAGGAGCAGGGAGGAGGAGGGAAGAGCAGGAGCAGGGAGGAGGAGCAGGGAGCAGGAGGGAGAAGGAGGAGGGAGGAGGAGCAGGAGGAGGGAGCAGCAGGGAGCAGGAGGGAGGAGGAGCAGGAGGAGGAAGGAGGAGCAGGAGGGAGGAGGAGCAGGAGGGAGGAGGGAAGAGCAGGAGCAGGGAGGAGGAGCAGGGAGCAGGAGGGAGAAGGAGGAGGGAGGAGGAGCAGGAGGAGGGAGCAGCAGGGAGCAGGAGGGAGGAGGAGCAGGAGGAGGAAGGAGGAGCAGGAGGGAGGAGGAGCAGGAGGGAGGAGGAGCAGGAGGGAGGAGGAGCAGGAGGGAGGAGGAGCAGGAGGGAGGAGGAGCAGGAGGGAGGAGGAGCAGGAGGGAGGAGGAGCAGGGAGACATCATTTATGATCCAAGATATAAACATGTCAGTTTGAACAAAATGTTGAAGTTTTGATTTTGAAAAATGAATAAAAACTTGATTTATTAAAATATAAACTAAAAACTTCAGTAAAAGATTAGTCTTAAACGAACGTCTCATTTTATTAAACTTGGATTTTTTTCTAATCTGTAGTGACTTTAAATGAGAAACAGCAGATACAAAACATCTGGATCATTTTACCTCATGTTTGTGTTTAAGAACATTAAAACTTTTCACTCTGTGGTGTCGTCGATATCGAGTATCGTCGATATCGAGCATGGTCGATACTTAAAGCCAAAGTATCAACATCAGTATCAGAGCTGAATCACCTGGTCCCTATAACTGTCCCTTTGTGAATGTTTAACTATCCTCCTCCTCCCTCCTCTTCCTCCTCCCTCCACCTCCTCCTCTTCTTCTTCTTCCTCCTCCAGCCCCTCAGTCTTCACCCTGAGCCTGACTCCGCCCCCTGTCACCTCTGAGCCAATAAAACTCTGTTGTTCTCCTGAGGGGCCAAACTCAGGGATTATAAACCCATTGTGTGTCCTGACCATATGCTCCCGGCCCTCGATTGACTCATGTTTAAAGAATTCACCAAGGAGAAGTGCAGGAGCAAGGGCCTGGAGCCTGGAGAACCTGGAGAACCTGGAGAACCTGGAGAACCTGGAGAACCTGGAGCCTGGAGAACCTGGAGCCTGGAGAACCTGGAGAACCTAGAGCATTGACCAGGAGTCCAGGGGGATCACAGACTCCTGCCTCTCTTTAAAACCAACACAAAATCTGACTCTACACAACTCAAAAGTGTATGTAATGTAATAAACATCTGACACTTTAATGATGTGTTTTTGTTAGTTTGTGTTTTGCATCTTTCTTGTTTTTATAAATATATCTGTCGTAGAATCACGTCCCTGTTTCCCATCTGCTGTTTTTACACAGTTGACCTTTGCCTGTGACCTCTGACCCCGGCACTTCCACATTTCAAAGCAGACGTCCCGAGTGAAAGTCTGAGCTCAGAGTTACGACCAGTTTCACACCACAAGACGGCGGCCATGATTTATGATCACATGACCACAAAGACGTCACGTGACCAGAAAAATCAAGAGAGAATGAGCTGAGCTGTTCCAGACCATTCTCCCTGACGCTCAGAGAGACGCGAGGGACGGAGACGCGGAGACACGGAGACGCCAGGGTCAGGTCCAGACGGAGACACAGAGATACCTGAAAATTAGAGTCAAACTAATATAAAATGTGATTTAAGATGAAACCGACCAATAAGAACAGGCCTAAGCAGCACAAACTGAGACAAGGCGGGGCCCAGACTACAGCCCTGCAGTGTAGAGAGTCTGGGCTGACCAGGCTATCTCTAATTATATTAACCTTGACTTTCTGTCAGAGCAGTCGGCCATTTTGAATCACAGCGACAGTGAAGTGGCTCGTTCCCAAAGCTCACACAGAACACAGTGTTTACATTAATGTTAGTTTTATATAAAGCTCTGGGCCTCTAGGCCTCTGGACCTCTGGGCCTCTGGGGCTCTGGACCTCTAGGGCTCTGCTCTCTCCAGTCTTTCTCTGTTCTCTCCAGTCTTTCTCTGCTCTCTCCAGTCTTTCTCTGTTCTCTCCAGTCTTGTCGTTTGTTCTCTCCAGTCTTGTTGTTGTGTTGCTGTTGTGGGTCTGATAACACGGGGCAGACAGATCCAGGACTGGACCAGGGCCAGGGCCTCGGCCTGACCCGGTTTACGCTCCGACAAACGGCTGCAGTGGAGCCGTCGTTATCAGCGCCACAATAAAAAACACTGTTCAACTTCAATAAAACAACGAGATTCATGTGACAAAAGTGTGTTTAAAGATGGGAGCCGCTCTGAGGGGAGCCGCTCTGACGGGAGCCGCTCTGACGGGAGCCGCTCTGAGCTGTGTCTGAGCGGAGAACACAGTGTTTTTCTCATGTTTATGACTCCATGTTTTGTCAGATGAACAGAGACAATGACAGAACTTTATTAAATATGAATCCGCCCAGCTCTTCAAACTGTTCAGATCTTTAACCCTGTTCTACCAAATACTGGTACAAACTGAAACTGAGTCAAGGCCTTTGTCAAATCCCTGGTCTGAAGCTGAAGTACAGCTGCTGGAAAACCCAGGTGCCACAGACCAGAGCAGACTCCACATGTAAGAGAATGTTACCAATTTGTCACATTTCACAAACATGATTCAAACGTCCGTCCTGACCTCGGGTTGTGTAACATCCAGCCTCCAGTTCACTCTATATTAAACACTCCAACACACCCAGGAACAACCACAGCCCTGAAACACTCCCATGAAGCCACAGGCACGACTCCAGCCCTGCAGTCTCACACATGACACTCCTGCACATGACACTCCTGTACACATGACACTCCTGAACATGACACTCCTGAACATGACACTCCTGAACATGACACTCCTGTGCACATGACACTCCTGCACATGACACTCCTGAACATGACACTCCTGTGCACATGACACTCTCACATGACACTCCTGCACATGACACTCCTGTGCACATGACACTCCTGTACACATGACACTCCTGTGCACACGACACTCCTGTGCACACGACACTCCTGTGCACACGACACTCCTGTGCACATGACACTCCTGCACATGACACTCCTGTACACATGACACTCCTGTACACATGACACTCCTGCACATGACACTCCTGTGCACATGACACTCCTGTGCACATGACACTCCTGTGCACATGACACTCCTGCACATGACACTCCTGCACATGACACTCCTGCACATGACACTCCTGCACATGACACTTCTGTGCACATGACACTTCTGTGCACATGACACTCCTGTGCACATGACACTCCTGCACATGACACTCCTGTGCACATGACACTCCTGCACATGACACTCCTGTGCACATGACACTCCTGCACATGACACTCCTGTGCACATGACACTCCTGTGCACATGACACTCCTGTACACATGACACTCCTGTACACATGACACTCCTGTACACATGACACTCCTGCACATGACACTCCTGTGCACATGACACTCCTGTGCACATGACACTCCTGCACATGACACTCCTGCACATGACACTCCTGTGCACATGACACTCCTGTGCACATGACACTCCTGCACATGACACTCCTGTGCACATGACACTCCTGTGCACATGACACTCCTGTACACATGACACTCCTGTGCACATGACACTTCTGTGCACATGACACTCCTGCACATGACACTCCTGTGCACATGACACTCCTGTGCACATGACACTCCTGTGCACATGACACTCCTGCACATGACACTCCTGCACATGACACTCCTGCACATGACACTTCTGTGCACATGACACTTCTGTGCACATGACACTCCTGTGCACATGACACTCCTGTGCACATGACACTCCTGCACATGACACTCCTGTGCACATGACACTCCTGCACATGACACTCCTGTGCACATGACACTCCTGTGCACATGACACTCCTGTACACATGACACTCCTGTACACATGACACTCCTGTGCACACGACACTCCTGTGCACATGACACTCCTGCACATGACACTCCTGTACACATGACACTCCTGTACACATGACACTCCTGCACATGACACTCCTGCACATGACACTCCTGTGCACATGACACTCCTGCACATGACACTCCTGTGCACATGACACTCCTGCACATGACACTCCTGTGCACATGACACTCCTGCACATGACACTCCTGTGCACATGACACTCCTGCACATGACACTCCTGTACACATGACACTCCTGTACACATGACACTCCTGCACATGACACTCCTGTGCACATGACACTCCTGCACATGACACTCCTGTACACATGACACTCCTGTACACATGACACTCCTGCACATGACACTCCTGTGCACATGACACTCCTGCACATGACACTCCTGTACACATGACACTCCTGTACACATGACACTCCTGCACATGACACTCCTGCACATGACACTCCTGCACATGACACTCCTGCACATGACACTCCTGAACATTACACTCCACATTCCTGAAGTGTGACTCTCACTTTCTCACTGAGTCTGATCTTTGGACCAGAGCCAGAAAAGAGCCGCTCAGATCAGAGCCGAGTCCTCGGGTCACTGGCTAACGCTGCTACGCTAATCTGCTAATTTATTAAGACGACAAACGAACAAATGAGAGGAAAGAGAATCAGACAAGAATCAAGAGTTAAACCAACACAGAGAGCGTTTAAAGTGCACTATGGGACTTTTAAGACGGGGGGGGTGCCATCTGCTGGTCTCCATGGAGATGTTGCTTTGCTTCGAATGTTCCACAGTATAGTATTAAACTTATCATTCATGAGAGAAGCACAAGAAAAGTTACATAGTGCGACTTTAAAGCTCCTGTATCACACAAACCTGACTTGTAGCTTTAATCCATGTTCTAATGCTGTTCTCTCCTCAAAAACAGACCTGGAGTTGTGTTTTTTTTTTCTTTCACACATGTTTGAGTAAAACTGGAGCACTTCCTGTATCACCACATGATGACATCACAAGGTGGAACAGAGCGTTTTCATTTTGAGAGAAGAACTCAGCCTAAATCTGCAGGTTTGTGTTAAACATGTGAGAATGAAACAAAACACAACTCCAGGTCTGTGTGTGAGGAAACGTTAGAGCAGATCAGAGCAGTGCATCATGGGACTTTAAACATGGGGATATTGTAAAGTTACTCAACACCAACAGCCAAATCCATCCGACCGAGAAACTGATCAATATTTCCAAACAAACGTAACCACAACCACATGTCAGCCACATCTGAGACCGCCAGAAACACAACGCCACGTCCAAAGACCACCAGCATCGTCATGTCCATCAGAGACCACCAAGAACGCAACGTCATGTCCATCAGAGACCACCAAGAACGCAACGCCATGTCCATCAGAGACCACCAAGAACGCAACGTCATGTCCATCAGAGACCACCAGCGACGCCATGTCCATGTCGTTAGTGGTCATGCAGGTCACACGTCTGAGACTCACCTGTGAAAGAGTCCAGTCTGAAGTCCGTCATATGAAGATCTCCGAGCTCTGTCTGAAACACAGAAAACAACACATTTATTATCAAAGAGGAAGTATTTAGTTCTATGGGTAAAACACGTCCTCATGGCCTTAGTTTTATCGGCTTTTAAACAAACTGAACATAAAAATGGTGTTTGTGTTTCTTCAAACTCTTCTTCACTGTTCAAACAGAGCCGTCGTGGCGCCCCCTTGTGTCCGTGCAGAGACTGAAGCAGAGTCACATTTCCATCATTTATTCAACACTTACACACAGACTCGTCGTCAGGGAGAGTGTCTATGACCACAAAAACAACTCATAGTGAAACTGAAACTGAAACTAGAGACTCAGGGGTTTAAAAAGTATCGAAAATCAGAGACAAACCGATACTGGCATCAGATATCGACACCGATACTGAACAAAAGGAAACGGAGGGGGGAGGGTGGTCGAGAAAAACAGATAAAGAGAGAAGAAAGAGAAAGATGGATGAAAGACAAGAGAAAGAGAGAGAGAAAGAGAGAGAGAGAGAGCTCCAGTGACTGACAGAAGTGCACACACAGAGTTTTGTTTTGATCCTCCAGTTTTTATGAATCAGCCAAATGTGATTTCTGCTGCTACAGTAAACACACACATCCTACAGTAAACACACACATCCTACAGTAAACACACACATCCTACAGCAAACACACACACATCCTACGGTAAACACACACATCCTACAGTAAACACACACACATCCTACAGTAAACACACACATCCTACAGTAAACACACACATCCTACGGTAAACACACACATCCTACAGCAAACACACACACATCCTACGGTAAACACACACATCCTACAGCAAACACACACATCCTACAGCAAACACACACATCCTACGGTAAACACACACATCCTACAGTAAACACACACATCCTACGGTAAACACACACACATCCTACAGTAAACACACACATCCTACAGTAAACACACACACATCCTACGGTAAACACACACATCCTACAGTAAACACACACACATCCTACAGTAAACACACACATCCTACGGTAAACACACACATCCTACAGTAAACACACACATCCTACAGTAAACACACACATCCTACAGTAAACACACACATCCTACGGTAAACACACACACATCCTACAGTAAACACACACATCCTACGGTAAACACACACATCCTACAGCAAACACACACACATCCTACAGTAAACACACACATCCTACGGTAAACACACACATCCTACGGTAAACACACACATCCTACAGCAAACACACACATCCTACGGTAAACACACATCCTACGGTAAACACACACATCCTACGGTAAACACACACATCCTACAGTAAACACACACACATCCTACGGTAAACACACACATCCTACAGTAAACACACACACATCCTACGGTAAACACACACATCCTACGGTAAACGCACACATCCTACGGTAAACGCACACATCCTACGGTAAACGCACACATCCTACGGTAAACACACACATCCTACAGTAAACGCACACATCCTACAGCAAACACACACATCCTACGGTAAACACACATCCTACGGTAAACACACACATATCCTACAGTAAACACACATCCTACGGTAAACACACACACGTCCTACAGTAAACACATACATCCTACAGTAAACAGACATCCTACAGTAGGGCTAATGCTAAACACGTCTCCTTTAATGTTCCTTGAGGACATGTCTCACTGACATGACCACAGTGGAATCTCATTATCTCCAAAATGTGTAAACACAGTCACATTTTTACAAATCAGAGGCTTTTCCTCCATTTTAAATCTATTTTAAATCTGTTTTAAATCTTTTAAAAATCTATTTTAAATCTGTTTCTCTGCCCCAGACCTCGTCCTGTGGGACTGGAGCGTCTGAGGTTTGATCTGGACACGGCCTGTTAAACCTGAGTGTTTGGATTCAGAGATGGATTTGAGTCCTGATATGACCTGTGTTTAGTGATGTGAGGACCTGATAGAGAACAGGAGAGGGAGGGGAGAGAGGGAGGAGAGGGAGGAGGAGGAGGAGAGGGAGGAGGAGGAGGAGGGATCACAGGGGCAATGGGCCATTAAAGTGAAGTGGTCTGTGGTGAGAGGAGTGTGTTCATTCAGACAGTCATATTTCTCTACACTCAGATTTCTATAAATGATGGGGCCTGCTCCAGTCCCACCAGGTCCCACCAGGCCCCACCAGGTCCCACCAGGTCCCACCAGGTCCCACCAGGTCCCACCAGGTCCCACCAGGTCCCATCAGGTCCCACCAGGTCCCACCAGGTCCCATCAGGTCCCACCAGGTCCCACCAGGTCCCACCAGGTCCCACCAGGTCCCACCAGGTCCCATCAGGTCCCATCAGGAGACACTTTTTGTCCTTATGTGTTTAAAGTGTTTGGAAGAGACTGATCCAACATGAGCAGATTTTTGAAAATAAAACATATTTATGGAGAAAAACAATATAATGATTTGATTTGATCTGCAGTGATTCAAGCAGAGTGTGACATCACTCTGTTTTATGAGGCCCTCAAGTGACTCGGCTCAAATAAAACACATGAAATTATGAAAAACTTTAGTACAGAAGATAAATGTGATGATAAAATATAAATACATTGATTTTTTTTTTTTTAAACGTCCAGCCTAAATCCAGACCCCAAAGCTGAGCTCTGTTAGCTCCGTTAGCTCCGTTAGCTCCGTTAGCTCCGTTAGCTCTGTTAGCTCTGTTAGCATCGCGTGCTATGTGGTGTGAATGAGTGACGCCTGCTGAGTCTGACACTCCATAAACACATGAGACAGTGTGAAAGTGACAGAGGCACATTTAGAACTACACCTACTACAACTACAACTACAACACCACCTACTACAACACAACACCACCTACTACAACACAACAACACCACCTACTACAACACAACACCACCTACTACAACACAACACCACCTACTACAACTACAACACCACCTACTACAACACAACAACACCACCTACTACAACTACAACACAACACCACCTACAAGTACAACACCACCTACTACAACACAACACCACCTACTACAACACAACAACACCACCTACTACAACTACAACACAACACCACCTACAAGTACAACACCACCTACTACAACACAACACCACCTACTACAAGTACAACACAACACCACCTACTACAACACAACACCACCTACTACAACTACAACAACACCACCTACTACAAGTACAACAACAACACTTACTAAAACACAACACCACCTACTACAACACAACACCACCTACTACAACACAACAACACCTACTACAAGTACAACACCACCTACTACAAGTACAACACCACCTACTACAAGAACAACACTACCTACTACAAGTACAACAACCAGACCTACTACAAGTACAACAACACCACCTACTACAACTACAACACAACACCACCTACTACAACTACAACACAACACCTACTACAACTATAACACCACTTACTACAACTACAACACCACCTACTGCAAGTACAACACAACACCACCTACTACAACACAACACCACCTACTACAACACAACACCACCTACTACAAGTACAACACCACCTACTACAAGTACAACACCACCTACTACAAGAACAACACCACCTACTACAAGTACAACACAACACCACCTACTACAACTACAACAACCAGACCTACTACAAGTACAACAACACCACCTACTACAACTACAACACAACACCACCTACTACAACTACAACACAACACCTACTACAACTATAACACCACTTACTACAACTACAACACCACCTACTGCAAGTACAACACAACACCACCTACTACACCAGCACTACAACAAAAACACAAAACACAACTCCAGGTCTGTTTTTGAGCGGAGAACATTGTTAGAACATGGATTAAAGCTACAACAGTCAGATTGTGTGATACAGGAGCTTTAAACACATCACACTGGGAGAAACACTGGAGAATTTCACACACACACACACACACACACACACACACACACACACTCAGTCTCGTGCTCTGATGGATTTGAGCGAGAGAATAAAACTGCTTTGTATTTTAGTTCTTTGACAAACAACAGCCAAAGTTTTACAGTCATTTTTATGAAGGGCAGGTCTGTAATGACTCAAATAAAAAAGACTGAAAGAACAAAGAACAAGAACAAGACCACTCTGGACAAGAACGCTCCGAACGAGAACGCTCCGCACGAGAACGCTCCGCACGAGAACGCTCCGCACGAGAACGCTCCGCACGAGAACGCTCTGAAGAACAGCATCGCTACAGAGAAATACCACAATAAACAATAATATTCAAACTACACCACTGACACAAACACCACTGGTTCACCAGGGAGCGGGCGCTTAGCAACACTGTCAATCAAACCTGTTGCTAACGCTAACAGGAGCGACCTCGGGGAAAGAAGGACCTGATTTGTCTGTTATTAATGTTCAGATCTTGATTTACAGACACAATAGTGAAATAAAAACCCCAGGATCATGTAGAGGGTTAATACGAACATTTAAGACCAGAATGAAGAGTCGATGGAGCAGGAAGTCGCTCATGATCACTTCCTATTTGGAACGCGGCAGCTAGCAGGTTAGCTCTGTCCATTTATATAAACAGACTGTGGCTCTGACCCATTTTCATATATTTGAGGTTCAGGTCATTAAACATAAAGAGTGTAGGAGAATAAGGAAGTGCAAGTTAGCATGCTAAAGGTTGTTAGCATGCTAGATTTTGTTAGCATGTTAGATGTTATCATTACTGTGAGGGCAAAACTTCACTCTGGTCTGTTAAAGTCATGAAAAGTGCTTATTTATACTTTGCAGCTGATGTCATCCACATTCTAACTGAAGCTAACTAGAGGCTCTGCTCTGTCTGTTACTCAAGTTAAAGTTGAATCTGAGCTTTGTGTTTCCACCGGCCGACCAGAAGGAAATGATTTGGAACTTTAATGGGTGAGTTAATTTGTGCTGTTAAACATGTCCCTGTCAAACCACATTAGCCAACAGTCACATGCTAGCATTAGCATTAGCATTAGCATTAGTCACACGCGCTCATTTAGCTGAAAATCAAACACTTAAATAGGACCATGGACGCTCGGAATGATCACAGGCTTTTTCCCTCTTAAAACTCATTCAACAGTGTTTCCATGTGTCACCACGGTGAGCGCTGAACATTCCGCCATAGACATACAAGAAGAACCCCCCAGCCTGATGTATTTTTATTATTGTGTGAGACCTGCTGAAAAGGCTGAGGTCAGGTGAGGTCAGGTGAGGTCAGATCCGGGTCAGATCCGGGTCAGACCCTTCAGACTCCGTCCTGAAGCATCTGCTGATCCCATTCTCTCCACAAACTACAGGCTCCACGACATCCGGGAGAAACATCCAGGAGAAACATCCAGGAGAAACATCCAGGAGAAACATCCAGGAGAAACATCCAGGAGAAACATCCAGGAGAAACATCCAGGAGAAACATCCAAAAGAAACATCCGGGAGAAACATCCAGGAGAAACATCCGGGAGAAACATCCGGGAGAAACATCCAGGAGAAACATCCAAAAGAAACATCCGGGAGAAACATCCAGGAGAAACATCCAGGAGAAACATCCGGGAGAAACATCCGGGAGAAACATCCAGGAGAAACATCCAAAAGAAACATCCGGGAGAAACATCCAGGAGAAACATCCAGGACACCACGAAGAGACGGCAGAGACACACACAGGGAGGACACACACAGAGAGGGGACACACACAGGAGACACAGACACACACACAGGACGCACACAGAACAACACACACACACAGGACGCACACAGACACACACACACACACACACACAGAGGACACACACACACAGAGGGGACACACACACACACAGAGGACACACACACACACACACTCTGACTGAAGGACACATTTCCCAACAACTTCAAAGAATATTTATTTTTAGAAAGTCTTTGCAGAGCGTTTATGTAACGACCATCTTAGATTTCACCCCCAGACGCCAAAGAGTTTATTTTTGAAAGACCAGTTTAATCCTTTTAGTGACGTTACGGCTCTTCATGTGGCTCTTCATGTGGCTCTTCATGTGGCTCTTCCTGTGGCTCCTGAACCTCACAAACCTTTTTCATTTGTGGGACGGGTTTGGCAGGACAGGGCCAGGCTGAAGGAAACAGAACGAGAGCGAGCGTGTGTCCAGAAAGAGGGTCAGAGCTGGGGTCAGAGCAGGGGTCAGAGCAGGGGTCAGAGCTGGGGTCAGAGCTGGGGTCAGAGCTGGGATCAGAGCTGGGGTCAGAGCTGGGGTCAGAGGAGGGGTGAGAGCATTTTTTACCGGAATACACTGGGGTTAAGACCATAGTCTGTTTATATAAATGGACAGCGCTAACCTGCTAGCACTGCGCTACAAACAGGAAGTGATCATGAGCGACTTCCTGCTCCATCGACTCATTCTGGTCTTAAATGTTCGTATTAACCCTCTACATGATCCTGGGGTTTTTATTTCACTATTGTGTCTGTAAATCAAGATCTGAACATTAATAACAGACAAATCAGGTCCTTCTTTCCCCGAGGTCGCTCCTGTTAGCGTTAGCAACAGGTTTGATTGACAGTGTTGCTAAGCGCCCGCTCCCTGTTAAACAAGGGTGTGGGCTGAAGGGGCGTGACCTTCAACAGCCTCGCTCCTGATTGGCTCTTTGGTTGCTATGATACTCATGATCAGAATTCCAAATATGGAACTCGGCTCCAAATTTGGAAGACAAGATTCTGAACAAGTTGTAACTCGTGGCTCAGTTGGTAGAGCGTTTGTCCACTGATCTGAAGGTTGGAGGTTCGAATCCTGCTTTCGAGAAACATCACAGGTTGGTGGTGTGATTCCAGCTCCCACAGATGAATGCTGTCGTTGTGTCCTTGGGCAAGACACTTAACCCCCCTCCCCCCAGTGCATGTGTACACTGGTGTGTGAATGTGTGTGTTTTTGTGTTTTGTAACTAGAGCTTCTGAGCAAACTATAGAACCAACTCAACTTTCTGTCCAGTCCAAATGTAAAAACGTGGGAAAAACGAGTCCTGAAACGAGCTCTTGACCCTGAAACACTCACAGCCCTGAAGTCAGAGTCTTTGGAGCAAAACAAACCAAAACATTCCTCCATTTCAAATGTGCAGCCATAATTATCCAGCTCTAAACAAAACAGAGCTAAACATAGAGCCACAGTTTCTACAGAGCAACGGAAACACTCCCAAAACCAAAAACAAGTCCAGGCAGCGACCGAGGAGAGAAGAGCCGCTCCAAAAGACTGAGGAGAGAAGAGCCGCTCTATAAGACTGAGGAGAGAAGAGCCGCTCTAAAAGACTGAGGAGAGAAGAGCCGCTCTACAAGACCGAGGAGAGAAGAGCCGCTCTAAAAGACTGAGGAGAGAAGAGCCGCTCCAAAAGACCGAGGAGAGAAGAGCCGCTCTATAAGACTGAGGAGAGAAGAGCCGCTCTATAAGACTGAGGAGAGAAGAGCCGCTCTAAGAGACTGAGGAGAGAAGAGCCGCTCTAAGAGACTGAGGAGAGAAGAGCCGCTCCAAAAGACTGAGGAGAGAAGAGCCGCTCTACAGGACTGAGGAGAGAAGAGCCGCTCTACAAGACCGAGGAGAGAAGAGCCGCTCTACAAGACTGAGGAGAGAAGAGCCGCTCCAAAAGACTGAGGAGAGAAGAGCCGCTCTACAGGACTGAGGAGAGAAGAGCCGCTCTAAAAGACTGAGGAGAGAAGAGCCGCTCTACAGGACTGAGGAGAGAAGAGCCGCTCCAAAAGACTGAGGAGAGAAGAGCCGCTCCAAAAGACTGAGGAGAGAAGAGCCGCTCTACAGGACTGAGGAGAGAAGAGCCGCTCCAAAAGACTGAGGAGAGAAGAGCCGCTCTACAAGACCGAGGAGAGAGAAGATCCGGCCCTACAGTAGCTCTACACAGCTCCAGAGAGACCTACACAGCACTACAGTAGCAGTACACAGCCCTACAGCAGCTCCACATAGACCTACACAGCCCTACAGTAGCAGTACACAGCCCTACAGCAGCTCTACACAGCCCTACAGCAGCTCCACATAGACCTACACAGCCCTACAGTAGCAGTACACAGCCCTACAGCAGCTCTACACAGCCCTACAGCAGCTCCACACAGCCCTACAGCAGCTCTACACAGCCCTACAGCAGCTCCACACAGCCCTACAGCAGCTCTACACAGCCCTACAGCAGCTCCACACAGCCCTACGGTAGCTCTACACAGCCCTACAGCAGCTCCACACAGCCCTACAGCAGCTCCACACAGCCCTACAGCAGCTCCACACAGCTCCACACAGCCCTACAGTGACTCTCTTATAATAAATCCTTGGACACTGCACCTTTACGTCTCATTCCTCACTCTGTCTGTAAACACAATCACCACCCGCTCTCCTCTGTAATGTGGGAAAAATGTCTTGCCCAAGGACACCACGGCAGTATGCAGTAGTTTATGTAGTAGTTTATTTAATGTCCCCTTAAATGTAACTTGTATTTAAACACAAGGAGCTTTGATCATAAGTATCTTGAAAATGATGCACTGTTAATGACAGCAGGGCTCGCCTCGCCACAGAGATGACCTGTAAGATGAGCTGTGACTGATGTTGCACCTTTAACCGTCAATGTGTCACTGCGAAAAACACTTCAGCATCACTACAGACAACGGAGAACTGAGATCAGGAAACACATCACGCGACGCCACAGCGATCGGCTCCAAATGAAACACAACGAGACAACAAGACCAGATCAGGAAGTGCAACATGATCACTTCCTGTCTGTAGCACGGCGGCTAGCAGGTTAGCTATGTCCATTTATATAAACAGTCTATGGTCCAGGCTCTAAGTCCTCGTCTCCGCCCTCTCGTCCTCGTCTCCGCCCTCTCGTCCTCGTCTCCGCCCTCGTCTCCTCCCTCTCGTCCTCTCGTCCTCGTCTCCGCCCTCTCGTCCTCGTCTCCGCCCTCTCGTCCTCGTCTCCTCCCTCTCGTCCTCGTCTCCTCCCTCTCGTCCTCGTCTCCTCCCTCTCGTCCTCTCGTCCTCGTCTCCGCCCTCTCGTCCTCGTCTCCTCCCTCTCGTCCTCTCGTCCTCGTCTCCTCCCTCTCGTCCTCGTCTCCGCCCTCTCGTCCTCGTCTCCGCCCTCTCGTCCTCGTCTCCGCCCTCTCGTCCTCGTCTCCGCCCTCTCGTCTCCGCCCTCTCGTCCTCGTCCTCTCGTCCTCGTCTCCATCATCGGCCCGTGCAGAGCGCTGTCTTTTCTGTTTGAACAGTGTCTCAGCCCAAAGGAATGTGAGATAAAACGTGACTTCATTCACCGAGCCCCCGGCAAATCATTAAACTGCAAATCAGCAGAGACGAATGTCGAGAGGAGGCGAGAGGAGGCGAGAGGAGGCGAGAGGAGGCGAGAGGAGGCGAGAGGAGGCGAGAGGAGGCGAGAGGAGGCGAGAGGAGGCGACAGGGGCCGAGAGGAGGCGAGAGGAGGCGAGAGGAGGCGACAGGGGCCGACAGGAGCCGAGAGGAGCCGAGAGGAGCCGACAGGGGAGAAAAGAGGAGGAGAGGGAGGGGTGGTAAGAGGGAGAGAAAGTGACAGGAGGAGAGAGGATGCTGTTAAATATTCCAAAGTATGGCATTAAACTTGTGTAAACCCCATACTTGCCGTTCTACTGCCAAAAGAAAGAGGAGTAAAGTAAAGTGAGGAGAGACTTAAGTAGAAGAAGAAAGAAAGATGTAGAGGAGCACCGGAGCGAGTGAGAGAGTGAAAGAGAGAGAAGAGAGAGAAAGAAGAGAGAGAGAGAAAGAAGAGAGAGAGAGAGAGCTAACAATAGTCTTCAGGAGGAGAGAGGAAGGTAAACACTCAGTGGAATGTGTGAGGCCTCGTCTGACGGAGCAGAACAAGAACAACCTCCTCCAGCAGACACAGCAGTGCCACAGTTTAGAAAAGAAACAGAAAACGACAGAAACAGACGGATTCAGAACGTCAGGAAAAAGAGTTTAGAGGAGTCACATGACACAACACTGTTCTACTGCAGAGACTAAAGGACCGACAAAACTCAGAGCGACAGGGGCCGACAGGGGCCGACAGGGGCCGACAGGGGCCGACCGGGACCGAGCAGAGCAGAGAAACGAACAGAAACGCGCAGAGGGCCGAGTCTGAGCGGCGCTGGGTGGAGCTCTAGAGGATGTTGTTATTCTCCACAGGAAAAGCGACAAACAAAAGGTCAAAGTGACGCCAGATCTGAAAAAAATCAATCTACAAAAAGTCAAGTAAAGTTCTGTGTTATGTAAATCTGACTCCTGTGAGTTTAATGTTCTAATGTTTTGTTTCATTCTCATGTTTGAGTCACTTTATTATTCGTCTGTCACATCTACAAAGATCAAAACACTCTGTTCCACCTTGTGATGTCATCAAGTGGTAGTTTTCAAGTGAACTCCTCCTTTTACCTTTAGTTCAGTCGAGATAAGAGACGACTCCAGGACTGAAATGATCCAAATGATTCTATAAATGAAGGTGTGTGGAGTTTAAAAACACAGTGGAGCACTTCCTGTATCACCACACGATGACATCACAAGGTGGCTCCATGTTTTGGGGACAGGCCTTCACAAAACGCTTCAAATCTAAATCCTTTGCCTGAATCCAGCGTTGGCTCCACCCTGCACCACAGAGGACACATTACTTTAATAACTGCAGCCTTTGTGATGGCGGCTGTTCAAAAATGTGACAATCCCCAGTTTGATTAATAAGACGAAGCCCAAACTGAAGAAGCGACACAGCGAGAGTCACAGCTTCAGCTCCAAATGAAGCTCATCCAGGCCAGAGCAGGTACAGCGGCTAATCTGGAGCCACGCGTATCATAGCAACCAACAAGCCAATCAGGAGGCTGCTGAAGGTTTTGGGGAGGGTTGTAAAAAATGTTTATCAAGATATTAACACCAGAAAAACTAGAGCAAATACAGACTTTTACTGAACAGTTTTAAATGGTCTTGAACAGAACGCTCCACCTGTTTCCTTTGGTAAACTGCTCTACATTTACTTTTGCACTGAGTTGGTTTTGAGGTCCAGCCATTGTCCACATGTGACTTCCTGTTTGGCGGCTGAACAGGAAGTGGGCTCAGCTCGCCGTTCTCTCTGCGCTCGGGTCCTTCCTCCGCCTGGTGCTGCTCTTCTGTTTCTGCAGATCTGGGAATACGCTCACGTCTTCAAAGGACTGAGGCGTAACCAGCCGAGCCAGCGCGGCCGTATTTCAACAGGGGTTTTGTGCATGAATGCTTAGGGAAATATTTAGCCTCACAGACGATTAATTTGACCCGTCTAAACCCCGGAGGACGCGGGACTCCAGAGCCCGCCGTCCTGCTCCTGTGGGCGCTCACATTATAAACACAGAAATGAAAGAAAAAAGCATGAATACACCTCTGAACAAACGCTCTCCATCACACTCTGAACTTCGATATATCGATGAAGTAAATACAGACGATAAACGATAACACTGAGACAGGTTAAGCCACGTCCATTTATATAAACAGTCTAGGATTCAGTTACTGCTGTTGATGCACAAGGTGAAAAACAAAGGCATTTACTCCTGAACCAAGACCTGGACCATAGTCTGTTTAAATAAACAGACAGAGCTAACCTGCATCGCTAACGTTCAAACAGGAAGTGATCATGTTGCACTTCCTGCTCCATCGACTCTGGCTCCAATTCACTGTCTGTATAAACTGTCCTCTCTCTGTCTCTGCTGCTTCAGACTCATTCTGGTCTTAAATGTTCGTATTAACCCTCTACATGATCCTGGGGTTTTTATTTCACTATTGTGTCTGTAAATCAAGATATGAACATTAATAACAGACAAATCAGGTCCTTCTGTCCCCGAGGTCGCTCCTGTTAGCGTTAGCAACAGGTTTGACTGACTGCGTTGCGGGAAGGGGCGTTACCTTCAACAGCCTCGCTCCTGATTGGCTCTTTAGTTGCTATGATACTCACGATCTCAATTCCAAATATGGAACTCGGCTCTAAATTCCCCTCTGCACCTGCTCCGGCCTCGATGAGCTTCACCTGGAGCTGAAGCTGTGACATCAAACTAACTGGGACCTGGTCTGTCTCTTTAGAATTTGTGTTTTTGATTTTATATTTTTCTGGTGATCTTTAATCTTCTGTAAACTGTAAACTCTTTGCCGCCTCCTCCCTCTCGCTCGGCCGCCTCCTCCCTCTCGCTCGGCCACCTCCTCCCTCTCGCTCGGCTGCCTCCTCCCTCTCGTTCAGGCGACACTTGGACCCTGACCTCGGGCTGGGCGTCTCTATGGACCTGTTTCCATGACAACCTGAGTCTAAAACGCCGCTCTCTCCGTCAGGCCACGTGCGTTTACAAAGAGACAGGATTTTACCATTCAGTCTATAAAGAGGATGAAGAGGGTGAGAGGAGGAGGGAGGAGGAAAGAGGAGCAGAGAGGAGGAGAGAGGAGCAGAGAGGAACAGGCAGGAGCAGAGAGGAGCAGAGAGGAGCAGAGAGGAGCAGGCAGGAGCAGACAGGAGCAGACAGGAGCAGAGAGGAGCATAGAGGAGGAAAGAGGAGCAGAGAAAAGCAGAGAGGAGCAGAGTCTGTTTCTAGGGATGTCATAGTATCAAATTTTACTGTAAAATTTTTTGTGAGAAATAATGATTATTAGGGTTTTTCCCCGATATATCGGCTCCAGTATCGGTATCGGTCTAAATGACACAGATTCTCCTGTGTATCGGTGTTGGCTGATATCACCATTTGAAACCTGTATTCGATACCGATGTTTTTCTGCACAAAATGAAACAGGAAAGTTACGTCTGTGACACATTTTACAGATATTCTGATAGTTTATAAAAGTGAAGTTTATTTGTGATTTTTACTTCATTTTAAAATCATTTCGTGGCCTCGCTGTGGATTTTAACAGATAAATATCGATTATCGTATCGGCTCAAGTAACAAAATAAAAATCCACTTGAGCCCATCCCTGACAATTACCATTAACTTAAATATCCCTGAAACGCACGGACCTGAAACATCAACTTCAGTCAGTATGAAAGAGAAGTCTGTGCAGGAAGGGCATCTGGCTTAAAACAACAGGACACTGAGAGTGGGCGTGTCCGTCACATTGGGCGTGTCACTGTGGGCGTGTCACAGTGGGCGTGTCACTGTGGGCGTGTCACAGGGGGCGTGTCACAGGGGGCGTGTCACAGGTGGAGGTTAAACGGGGCAGATCGGCAGAATGGCGTTAAAATAGTGGATTAAAGATTAAACTCAAACTTGAATCAGTCCAAATAAAACTTCAGAAACTCAACGAGAAGAAACGACTGAAACATGAAGAAACATCTGAACAGACTGAACACGGCCGGTTTAAGACGTCACTTATTCTTCCTGTATTTTTGCACTTTTCTTCTCATCTTTTCCCCATAAACATTTAGCACAAACTGTTCCAACAAAACAAGTGATTTATAAAAAGAGGAGAAGCTCAGGTGTTCAGCCTGTTCCACTTCAGTCACTGAGTTAATGAGGAATCACACAGTTTTACAGCTGCACTGAGTCTGAGAACAAGAGTCTAAAGAAACACTCCTGTTATTTAAGAACATGGAAAAGACCCCACCTCCTCCACCTCCTCCTCTCCACCTCCTCCTCTCCACCTCCTCAGAGGTGGATGCTTTAATGTTCTGCTCTTGAGGCTGAACAGTTCAGAGCAATTTATAAATTACAAAAGACAAATTTGTGGGATTTCTGTAAAATTATCTGAAATATTTGGGGAATTCCTCATTTGTGCAGCTTTTACACATAAACATACACACACACACACACACACACACACCCCAAACACACACACACACACACCCCAAACACACACCCACACTCACACACACCCACACACACACACACACACACACACACACACACACACACACACACACACACACACACACACACACACACACACACACACACACACACACACCCACACACACACTGGTGTCTGGAGAACATTAGTTTTGCAGGTAAAACTCAGGGAATATGAGAAAACCAGGCTTCAGCAAAGTTAAAGAGCAACAGAACAGATCAGAGACATAACACACACAACACACACAACACACACAACACACATTTAAACACATAAAACACAATTAAACACATTTAAACACAGAGATATTTACACACATCTCTCAGAGCGCTCTGTTCAGTGGAGAAAAAAGGCAGTTTGAAGCCGAGTCTCACAGCTCTGTCCCTCTGCCTCAGTGTCCACTCAGTGTCCACAGAGACACACACAGACGCACACACACACACACACACACACAGATAAACGGCGTGCACGTACCGCGCGTGGGCTCCGGACACGCGGGAAACTGTCCCGGGCTTTGGTCCAGGTGAAACTCCAGATTCGGGTCTAAATCTCGGGTCTAAATCTCGGGATAGTCCGTGTTTTTCTGACTCGTTTGTGGATGAAACGACGAGAAGAGAAAAGGGGCGGGACCAGAACCTTTGGAGACTGAGTCTGACCAATCACAGGCCACTACAGCAGTGACGGAGCCCACTCAGCCAATCACAGCCCGAGCACACACACAGGTCTGCGCTGATTGGCTGGAACAGAAAAAGAAAAGTGGGCACAGAACCAGGAGAAAATCTCCATTAATTTAACAGTTAGAAATGGATTAAAATAACTACAGCATCACAAATACATATTATTATAAAAATAATAATACAAATTACACAAATGTTGCTACTTAAAAACATCTTAGATAATAACTGTATCTACAGGACTCAGTGAACTTTACAGCGGCTCTGTTTAAGTTTGGAAATGTTCATATTTTATAACACAGCTACATTAAAACTAAATAAATGAATAACATTAAAAAAACAAAAACAATATAGAGCAGCTGCTCCCGGTGACAGAGCGTGACTGTGGCGCCCCCTGGTGGCAGTAACTACACACTGCATATATACCGGGGGCTGTTTAGATCAATGTTCATGTTCAGAAATAATAAGTGCCTTCTTGGAACTGGGGGAGAAAATAAGTTTGGGCAAATGTGATGGCGTAATAATTAAACTGTAGTGATGTCTGTCCCGCTGTCCTCCTCCAGGGGGAGACACATTTAAAAGTATAACTTTAAAAGTATCGCAGTTTAAAGCTCATTTCTCTTCTTCTTGACGTTACAAAATCATTATGTAGTTTTAATTTCTGAATGATGCGCATGCGCAGGAGCTGTATTTTGAAGTGGTCAAACCGGAAGTGGCGCTTGTTCCTGTTGCTAATGCTAATGCTAGCTGCTCCGTGCATCAGGAAACAGCACTCACAGGTAAAGACTGTTTTTGTCACAGACATGAGTGTTTTATGAGGACAGGATGAAGAGCAGGACTCAGTGGACTCTGAGATGTTTGAGGTGTTTAATCCTCTCACTCTCTGATCTGTTTGTGACTTTAAAGTTTAAATTTGACCAAGTAAAGTTCAACCATTAGCCACATGTAGCTGAGCACGAGATTAGCTCCGCGGCTGTGGATATTGTCTCTTTTAAGTTGTTTATCTATGACCTTCCACATCAGGAGCAGAGACTGTGACAGGTGTGTCAGGTGTGACAGGTGTGACAGGTGTTGTCAGAAGAGGAGACGTGTTGGGAAACGTTTACACGTTGTGCTGTTAGCTTGTAGCTTTGTGGCTAATGTTCCAGAAGAAGCAGCCCGCGCTGTGTTTGAAGAGAAACCCACAGCCTGAGCACAGAAAGAGCCTCTGTCACAGCCCTGAGCCTCCTCCAGGACAGAGCTGCACCTCCTCCAGGACAGAGCTGCACCTCCTCCAGGACAGAGCTGCACCTCCTCCAGGACAGAGCTGCACCTCCTGCTCCTCCTCAGGCCTGTGTAGGTGTAAATATGAGGCGTGAGTTTGGTCTTTGTCCCTCGTTGAACTCTCTGAGTTGACCTCAGGTCGTTCTCACCTGTCGGTGTGCTGAGCGCGTGCAGCTGCTCTGAACTAACCCGGATGCCCAGGTAGACTCACTCCAGTTTGGATGTGATAATGTGACACAGACTTTGGTCAGTCGGAGCTTTAGTCTCATGTCTGTGCGGAGTTTGGACATAGACCCTGAGCACGTGCACATTTACTCATTTACATATTTACTCATTTACATATTTACTCATTTACATATTTCTGCTGATGATTTCAAGGAGAGAATATTATGGGATAGTTGTCAGCTTTGGTTTATGTGTGTTGTATTTTAGACATTATAGTTGCATAGGTAAACAGTTTGACATTAGTAAATAATGTTGTTCCCAGATGAATCTAAGAGCAGCTCAGACTTTACATTCAGTGATAATGTGGTGATAATGAGATAATGATAATATAAGATAATGAGATAATGATAATATGATAATGATAATGTGATAACTATGAGATAATGATAATGTGACAATGATGAGATAATGTAATAATTATAATGTGATAATTATAATGAGATAATGATAATGTTGCAAAAGATTAAGTTTAAGTCTGTCAACTGGACAAAACACTGATAATGAGGTGAAATGTTGTGATAATGAGATAATGTGTTGAAGGTTAGGTAAGGTCAAAGTTCAGACAGGTCATTTCCAGCCTGCTCACTTTAGCTTAGCGTTAGCTCTGCAGCGTTAGTCGCCTCAGTGCTGCTGTAGAGCAGATTTACTTTATTAATCTTTATTAATGCTTCTTTTATGAAAACACAACACGCAGATTCTCAAAATGTGATGTGTGTCTGGATTCAGTGATGTGATCGGTGTGAAGAGTTTATATACAGATTATGAACTGTTTATATAGACTAGACTAAACATATAGACTTGAAGGTGGAAAAAGCGCTGTATAAAAATGTGATCACAGAGTATATATATTTATATAGACACAGTCTATGGTCTAGTTCTTTATACAGTCTATAACCAGCCCTAGAATACGTCTCCTGTGAAGTCGGCTGATATTTTGTCTTTTATGAGAATTAGAACACACACGTCTGCACCATAAAGTGTATTGTTCTGTACAGGCCTCGTTCAAACACACACTACTTCATTCTTATTGTATTACATATTTATATTTAAGGTTTTGTTTTTGTGCTGTAGCTTCACTGCATCAGTCTTTTTGTTCATTGATGAGTAAAGTTAAATCTGTTTGCTGTGTGTTTTTAATGTTACTGTGTGTGGAGCCTTTTAAAAACCTTCTGGGGAGTTTTTTCTTAGACATAAATTATATAAACTCAACTTTCAATTGTTATAAATATAAATAAATGCATTGACTTTCAAATGATTTCAATTATACTGTTTGGTTCGATTTAAATATGAAGCTTATTTTGCGAGTGAGTGTTTCATATTTTTTAAGTTCCTAATAATAACTCATATCTTCTCTATACTCTAGATATCGTGACCTTTGACCTTCAAAATGGAGCTGGACGTGGAGACGAGGAGGATTGTGGGAGGCAGCGACTCTCCTCCTGAGCTGGACAGCCCTTGTCAAGTAAACGCATTTATTAAACTGAGTTGTGTTTTAATGTTGCAAGACTTTCACATCCCAGGAGTTACTACATTTATGTAACACGATGATTCTCAAACTGTGGTGCAGAGGCTTCTTTTAATTTTGGATTTTTTGGATCAGTTTTGTCAAATTGTGTTTTTGTTTAAAGTAAATAAATGTTTCCGTCTCTGGTTGATGTTTCCCTGCAGAGAATCGTATCCTCATTGTTGTTAGAGATTGAATGATGGATTTTTCATGACTGAGTCCGATGAGATTGTTTAGAATCCAGAGAAACCGATGATTTTAATTAATTCCAAACTCCCCCACAGCCCCGTTTCAGTCCAAACTGGTCCAGAGCTGCAGTCACTTTGTGCAGCGTTGTTTTTGGACTGAATGTTTTTATGGTTAAGCACAAATCACCAGATAATATATCGTCTAATCGTTGTCATCCTGTGTTTTGTTTGTAACCACGGTAAAGTAAAAGTGTTAGACCTGATTTAGCTGATTTAAAAGACTGTTTTTTAAATAGTTCCCTTGTGTTGAACTGACACCTTCTTGAAAACATCACTCATTCTAAAGTGTGTTCATTATGTTTTACTGCGGTGGGTCCTTCTTGTTCCTCCTCTTGTTCACTCACTCTTCCGTCCTCTATGTGTCTTATGTAACTGTGTTTTCTTTTTTCAATTGTAGCCAATAATATTCTATTTTTTGTCTTTATGATATTTATGTCAAAATTGTCCCACAAATCATAATTAAATATGTAAAATTATTACTACGATCATTTTAGACTTAAAAACTTTTCAGTTCCATTTTTCTTTTAATTCTGAAATCATTCCAAGTGAAAGTTGTGTTTTGGTGTTTTTAGGAGGTGGAGACTGACTTTGGCTCCTGCGGCGCTGACGAGGAGAGAGGGGAGACTCCGGGACGAGAGGACAGTCCCACAGACGGAGACACAGAGCTGGACCCTGGAGGTTTGGATCATTATTTTAGTCTCAGGGACGGGGAGTTGGGGTTAGAGGGTTAGTACAGTAAACAGTTGACAGAAAGTTGAGGTAACTGACAGCTGTAGTTTAGTTTATTTGGGCTTTTCTGTTTCCATTTTGGCTTCATTAGATAGAAGCACACACAGGACGAGGCTGAAGCAGTCGCTCATGAGCACGTTTAGATGTGTATGAAACATTTACTGTGTACAAAGTTTGTGTCTAAAGTAAACCTGGTAATAAACATGTGTTCAGTCAGAGTTGGTTTATTTGATGCATAATAATGAACATCTGTAACAAAAGAAAAGATTGTGTCCCTGGTTACAAAGAACATGATTACAAAACATTACAAAAAATATTATTCAAAGTCTGTACGCTCCTCCGTCCTTTGGGGAGGGGATAACTGGGGATGGAGGGTGACAGGCTTGAGGTCCCTGTTTGAGGTCCCACTCACACTGGACCTTGTCGTGTGTCTGACCTCAGGGAAGGAGGTGGTTCTGTTGATGCAGGCGCTGAACTCTCTGGACACGCCTGAAGAGAAACTCGCTGCTCTGTGCAAGAAGTACGCCGATCTGGTGAGACTCCGGTTATTATTTTGTATGAACTGTTTTATCATGAATGGAACACGTGGAGTCTGTTTGTCTCTGACCCAAACCATAAACAAACTCCAGGACGTCTGGAGTAACAGTGCAGTTTATAATCAGAGAGAACATGTATATTCTGTGTGATTAAAACATTCTGGGTCTAGTTGATTAGCACGGCATTTTCAACAGAATCAGTATTTGACAAACTCTGGACTCAAACTAAAAATTAGTTTTAATCCTTTGACTAAATTTAAAGTTTTAAAAATGATTTAAAAATGAACAGAGACAAAACCACACGTCTGTGCAGTTTGTGTTGTGTGCAGTTGTTTAGTGTTTGTGTTGTGTGTTTGTGTGCAGTTGTTTAGTGTTTGTGTTGTGTGTTTGTGTGCAGTTGTTTAGTGTTTGTGTTGTGTGCAGTTGGAGGAGAGTCGGTCGATGCAGAAGCGGCTCAAGGCTCTACAGAAGAAACAGGCTCAGATTGTGAAGGAGAAACTCCACCTACAGGCGGAGCACAGTAAAGCCATCCTCGCACGCAGCAAACTGGAGAGTCTGTGCAGAGAGCAGCAGAGACACAACAAGACACTTAAGGTGAGACACAGGGACACACAGAGACACACAGAGACACACAGAGACACACAGGGACACACAGAGACACACAGAGACACACAGCAAACTGGAGAGTCTGTGCAGAGAGCAGCAGAGACACAACAAGACACTTAAGGTGAGACACAGGGACACACAGAGACACACAGAGACACACAGAGACACACAGAGACACACAGGGACACACAGAGACACACAGGGACACACAGAGACACACAGCAAACTGGAGAGTCTGTGCAGAGAGCAGCAGAGACACAACAAGACACTCAAGGTGGGACACAGAGACACACAGAGACACACAGGACACGGGGGCACTCGGACATATGGGGCAGGACGGGCTGGACGCTGCACTGTTAGCATGCTAGCTGTGGTTGGAGGAGTGATGACAAAACTCTGAAATGCACTTTAAAACTCATTGTGGTGAATAATCAGGATACTCACTGCAGACTTTAAAACGACGGCTCTGTTTTTCATGTTTTAAGATCATTAAATCAGGTACAGTCTCTTTAAAAACATGTTTGGTGGTTGAATATTTGCCCATGTTTCCTGTTGAAATGTCCGGACCTGGATTGGGGAGTGGGGACCTCACTCTGTGCACAGTGGGGACCTCACTCTGTGCACAGTGGGGACCTCACTCTGTGCACAGTGGGGACCTCACTCTGTGCACAGTGGGGACCTCACTCTGTGCACAGTGGGGACCTCACTCTGTGCACAGTGGGGACCTCACTCTGTGCACAGTGGGGACCTCACTCTGTGCACAGTGAGGACCTCACTCTGTGCACAGTGAGGAGTTTGGTGCTATGTTTGTCTCAGAGGCACAAGACGGTAAAAAAGTCCCTGAATCACAGTATCCAAATATTCACACAACAACGTAAAAAAACAGTACAAATATGTTTAAAAAATGAATTTAAAGAAAGCTCGGCCCGTGTGAGCATTTTTTATACAAGTGCTTTTTGTCTAATAATCTTAAGCAGAAATGATCAGGTTCAACATTTGTGAATTTAACTTTTAGAAAAGAGTAAACCATGAAATTTACAAGAAACAAAAACTGCCTTGTGCCGCCATTTGACAGTTATGTTGTTCATACTGTGCAGTGACATTAACTTGGGGGTGTTCTACATGTCTCTCTAGGGCGGGGTGTTCAGCAGTTACCATGGTGACAAATCGCACACATTAGCAAAAAGTTTTAAGATCATCTGAAAACTGTAGACAAAATATAAAATGGATTGATCACAGGCTCCTGAAAATGTGCTTCAAATCCGAGAGAGAGCGACTCACTGAAAAACTGTTGGCTAATGCTAATGCTAATGCTAGCTAGCTTGTGACTGTGATGTTTTTTGAGAGGGACATGTTTAGAATCTGAAATATATCCACACAGACCTTTTCTTATGTGACTGTGTAATACGGCACATTTGTGTAATGTTGAACCCACTGTGACTCTCCTGCTCCCCCTGGTGTTCAGGAGGAGAACGCTCAGCGGTCGCGGGAGTACGACGAGCAGAGGAAAGAGGCCATGCTGCACTTCCAGTCCACGCTCAGCGACATCGAGGCTCAGATGGAAACGCACAGCTCCAGGAACGCCAAACTCAGACAGGAAAACATGGAGCTGGTGGAGAAGCTCAAGAAGCTCATCGAGCAGTACGAGCTCAGAGAGGAGGTACACACGTGACCTCTACACACACGACCTCTACACACACACATGACCTCTACACACACGCACGACCTCTACACACACACATGACCTCTACATGACCTCTACACACACACGCACGACCTCTACACACGAGTACTACACAAACTCAGACAGGAAAACATGGAGCTGGTGTAGAAGTACTGCACACAGACGCGAGTACTGCACACAGACGCGAGTACTGCACACAGACGTGAGTACTGCACACAGACGTGAGTACTGCACACAGACGTGAGTACTGCACACAGACGTGAGTACTGCACACAGACGCGAGTACTGCACACAGACGTGAGTACTGCACACAGACGCGAGTACTGCACACAGACGTGAGTACTGCACACAGACGCGAGTACTGCACACAGACGCGAGTACTGCACACAGACGCGAGTACTGCACACAGACGCGAGTACTGCACACAGACGCGAGTACTGCACACAGACGTGAGTACTGCACACAGACGCGAGTACTGCACACAGACGCGAGTACTGCACACAGACGTGAGTACTGCACACAGACGTGAGTACTACACAGACACGAGTATTTAAACTGTAAACTCCAAGCACTGCCTTTGAACCCCTCTGGTGTGACCTCTGACCTCTGGGGCCCAGCTGCAGTGCTACAGTAAAGTCCTGTTCATAACTGGAGCCGTCTGGATGTATCACCAGACTGTTCTTTTAAATACAAGACACAACATGTACTCGAGTACAGACGGTTTAATAGTGAATCTGAACTCTCACTGTTTATATAAACGCACAGAGCTAATCTGCTAGCGCCGCGCTACAAACAGGAAGTGATCATGGTGCACTTCCTGTGCAGTTTTTTCTGTGTTAAACAGCGCCCCCTCTGTCCTCTCTCTGTCTCTGCTGCTTCAGACTCATTCTGGTCTTAAATGTATTAACCCTCTACATGATCCTGGGGTTTTTATTTCACTATTTTGCAGTGTGAGAGGGAAGGGGCGTTACCTTCATCAGCCTCGCTCCTGATTGGCTCTTTGGTTGCTATGACACTCAAGTCAGAATTCCACATTGGTCGTTATTCCTGCTCTCACCTCGATGAGCCTCATTCAGAGCTGAGCTCGTCCTCAGTCGAGTCTTTACTCTGAGAATTAAACTCACACACTTCAATACTTCTGTGTCATTTGTCAGGATTAAAGCCGTACTGCGCGACATTTCTGATTTAAGTTGCTAATAGATAATAGTTTAAAATAATTTAAAAAATAGACTTAAAAATAAACTAAAAATAGACTCTAATATAACATCTCCATAAAGTGACTCGAGTATTGCACATACGTGTGAATGACACATGTTCAGTGTTCACTGTGTTCATTGTTCAGTCTGACAGCAGCAGGAAGGAAAGACCTGAAAACTCCTTCACACAGAGAGAGTGAATCAGTCACTGAAGCTGCTCTCCAGGACAGAGCGTCCTGCAGGGGGCGAGACTCATGGACCAGCATAGAAATGACCTTAGGACCCTCCTGTCCCCCACCTCCTGCACTGAGTCCAGAGGACAGCCCAGGACGGAGCTGGACTTCTTGATGACCTTGTCCAGCTTCGTCCTCTCTGTGATGCTCCTGCAGACCACACTGTACAGGCTGATGCCACAGAGTCATTCAGGTCTTCAGGAGTGTCCCTCTCACTCCAAAGACCTGAGTGTCCTCAGGAGATGGAGCCTGCTCTGGTCCTTCCTGTCCAGTGCAGATAAAAGTGTTTGTGATTAAATAAACACTGGGTGGGTTCGCCTGATGCCATGGAGACGTGTAAGTGAGGGAACCACCCACCAGAAAAAGTACACAGTGTATCTTTAATATGAAAATGCAGTGATACTGATGGAAACGATCAGATCCAACACTGGACCGGTGGAGTTTGTGCCGAGTACAGGAAGCATTTTTATTTGTGCTAGCATCACCTTGTCTCACATCATGTACAGTACATCATGACCACAGCTCGTCTGACCGTCCGCGGCTCCTCTGACCGTCCGCGGCTCGCCCGACCGTCCGCGGCTCGTCTGACCATCCGCGGCTCGTCTCACTGTCCTCTCTGTCTCTGCAGCACATGGACAAAGTGTTCAAGCACAAGGAGCTCCAACAGCAGCTGATGGACGCCAAGCTCCAGAGAATCACAGACATGATGAAGGAGGTGGAGGAGAAGCAGCAGAGGGAGCGCCAGACGGTACCAGCGAAATAAATATATATATACACATATGCAGTACACACGAGATGGTACCAGCGAAATAAATATATATATATATACACATATGCAGTACACACGTGAGATGGTACCAGCGTGACACACATGTATAAAATAGAGTTAAAGGTCCATGTGACTCTGATGTTTCCTCATCACAAACAGACCTGGAGCTGTGGTTTGTTTAATTCACGTGTTTGTTTTTGAGGATCTTTAGAACATGTGGAGTCCATATTGTGGACCTTCAAAATAAAAGCATGGTGTTTCTCTTTATGCTGCAGCTGCTCAAAGACGCCACAGACTCCAGACGAAAATGTGAACAGATGAAAGAACAGGAGACGCAGCTCAAACAGCAGGTGGGATTATTCTAACATGAGCTCAAACACACGTTTAGTCTGAGAGAAGGACATGACACACGTCTGTGCTTCATTCTGTGCACAGGTTTAACCACGGCTCATGTTTAGCTCTGAGTATTGTTATCAAACTTCTAAATACTCAAATATTGTTCTGTGTGATATCAGGGCCACTGTTTTTTAATATATTTTGCATAAATCACATGAGGGAGGTTCTGAACTGTAAGATAATTCAAACACAAAGTCATTCAAAGAGTTTTACAGAATAAGAAAGACAAAAAAAACAACAAATCAAAACATGAATAATCATAAAAGTAACATTAAAAGAGAAAAGGCAGAATAAAACCCTTTAGTCACAGATAAACAGAGTCTGGATTTAAACATTGTCAAAGTCCAGGTCTGTCTCACATCTACAGGAAGAGAGAGGTTTAAACTGAACAAAACTCAATCTAATTAATCAATGAGTCACTAAACCGGGACTGAACCGGGGCTAAACCGGGGCTAAACCGGGACTAAACCGGGACTAAACCGGGACTAAACCGGGACTAAACCGGGACTAAACCGGGACTAAACCGGGACTAAACCGGGACAGAACAGGGACAGAACAGGGACAGAACAGGGACAGAACAGGGACTGAACAGGGACTGAACAGGGACTAAACAGGGACTAAACAGGGACTAAACAGGGACTAAACAGGGACTAAACAGGGACTGAACAGGGACTGAACAGGGACTGAACAGGGACTGAACAGGGACTGAACAGGGACTGAACAGGGACTGAACAGGGACTGAACAGGGACTGAACAGGGACTGAACAGGGACTGAACAGGGACTAAACAGGGACTAAACAGGGACTAAACAGGGACTAAACAGGGACTAAACAGGGACTAAACAGGGACTAAACAGGGACTAAACAGGGACTAAACAGGGACTAAACAGGGACTAAACAGGGACTAAACAGGGACTAAACAGGGACTAAACAGGGACTAAACAGGGACTAAACAGGGACTAAACAGGGACTAAACAGGGACTAAACAGGGACTAAACAGGGACTAAACAGGGACTAAACAGGGACTAAACAGGGACTAAACAGGGACTAAACAGGGACTAAACAGGGACTAAACAGGGACTAAACAGGGACTAAACAGGGACTAAACAGGGACTAAACAGGGACTAAACAGGGACTAAACAGGGACTAAACAGGGACTAAACAGGGACTAAACAGGGGCTAAACAGGGGCTAAACTGGGACAAAACTGGGACAAAACTGGGACAAAACCAGGGCTAAAGCAGACCTAAACAGGGACTGAACCGGGGCTAAAGCGGGGCTAAAGCGGGGCTAAACGGGGACCAAACGGGGACCAAACGGGGACAAAACGGGGACAAAACGGGGACTAAACCAGGGCTAAAGCAGACCTAAACAGGGACTAAACAGGGACTGAACCGGGACTGAACCGGGACTGAACCGGGGCTGAACCGGCGCTAAACTGGGGCTAAACTGGGGCTAAACCGGGGCTAAAGCAGACCTAAACGGGGACTAAACGGGGACTAAACGGGGACTAAACGGGGACTAAACAGGGACTAAACAGGGACTACATCAGCAGGTCCCTGAAGTCCTCAGACTGAGATGGTTCTTCTGGCGCTCACATGTGGGATATTTCTGTTTTCTGGTAGTTTTAGATGTAACACTGGTGTCACTCACTGCGAGACAGTCAGATCTAAAACCCTCTCCTTCTCCTCCTCCTCCCCTCCTCCTCTCCTCCCCTCCTCCTCCTCCTCCTCTGTCTCAGCTCTCTCTGTACATGGACAAGTTTGAAGAGTTTCAGACCACTCTGGCCAAAAGTAACGAGGTGTTCAGCACATTCAGACAGGAGATGGAGAAGGTACCACACAGTTTATGATTCTGTCTGTACATGACACACAATGACTCCTTATTGTGCCTTTAACCTCAGATGACAAAGAAAATAAAAAAACTGGAGAAGGAGACGACTCAGTGGAGAACCAAATGGGAGAGCAACAACCAGGCGCTGCTGCAGATGGCGGAGGAGGTGAGAACACACCAGGTTTAGTTTTCAAATCAACATGTGACCGTCAAAGCTGAGGTTTAACCCCTGACCTCCTCAAAAACACACTGGAGTTGTGTTTTGTTTCATTCACATGTTTGAGTCACTTTATTATTAGTCTGAAACATCTACAAAGATCAAAATGTGACGTTCCACCTTGTGATGTCATCAAGTGGGAGTTTTCAAGTGAACTCCTCCTTTTATCTTTAGTTCAGTCGAGATAAGAGACAACTCCAGGACTGAAATGATCCAAATGATTCTATAAATGAAGGTGTGTGGAGTTTAAAAACACAGTGGAGCACTTCCTGTATCACCACATGATGACATCACAAGGTGGAACAGAGTGTTTTCAATTTAAGAGAAGAACTCAGCCTAAATCTGCAGGTTTGTGTGTTAAACATGTGAGAATGAAACAAAACACAGGTCCAGGTCTGTGTGAGGAAACAGAACAGAGCAGTGCATCATGGGACTTTAATGACTTACTAGTTTATTATTTCGTTGTTTTGTTTTCAAACACATTTTGGTGGATTTCGGGGGCTCGTTTCGGGGTCTTGGTTTGAGAGTTGAGAAAAGCAGAGGAGGAGATTTGTTCCATTAAACATTGTGAAACACGTTGAGTAAATATTACAACACTAAAGTTTGGAATGTGAAAGAAAAAGGGCTCAGGCTGCAGGTCAGTCCTGTGGAACGGATGAAAATCTATAAATATAAAGTTCAGGAGGAACTTGGACAAATAATTCAGTGAATTTTAGACAAATGTGTCGAGGCTGCTGCCTTCACACAAACGATTATGTTCAAAGACTTTACACACATTTAGAACGAACACGACAGTCAACACAACACCACACAAGGGCCTGAGCGGTCACATGTGAACTGGCCGCATGTGAACTGGCCACATGTGAACTGGCCACATGTGAACTGGCCACATGTGAACTGGCCACATGTGAACTGGCTGCATGTGAACTGGCCACATGTGAACTGGCCACATGTGAACTCATCATGAGCCTTGTGTCACATGACACTGGACTTTAGTTCAAAGCGTCTTCATCTGTGAAACATAAATTGTATTTAGTTTTACAGTCGGCTCCATTTTGTTTTGCAGTGATTTATTTTTTATAATTTACACTTTTGTGTCTGATAAATGTCCATGACTCCTCTGCTCTGCCTTTGAACCCCTCTGGTGTGACCTCTGACCTCTGGGGCCCAGCTGCAGTGCTACAGTAAAGTCCTGTTCATAACTGGAGCCGTCTGGATGTATCACCAGACTGTTCTTTTAAATACAAGACACAACATGTTTACCACCACTAGAGGGAGCCATTACTACTGCAGTGAACCACCACTAGAGGGAGCCATTGTTACTGCAGTGTACCTCCACTAGAGGGAGATATTACTACTGCAGTGAACCACCACTAGAGGGAGCCATTACTACTGCAGTTTACCACCACTAGAGGGAGCCATTGTTACTGCAGTGAACCACCACTAGAGGGAGATATTACAATCAAAAATATTTCTCTTCTTTTTTTCAGAAAACTTTACGTGACGGTCACTTCAAGGCTCTACAGGGTAAACTGGAGCTGCTTGAGCGTCTGTGTCGAGCTCTGCAAAAAGAACGAAACGACTTGAACAACCGACTCAGCCTCCTCCAGGACCAGGGGCCGGAGCAGGGGCCAGACCAGGGGCCGGGGTCATCAGAGCAGGGGCCGGGGTCATCAGAGCAGGGGCCGGGGCCAGACCAGGGGCAGGGGCCAGACCAGGGGCAGGGGCCAGACCAGGGGCAGGGGCCAGACCAGGGGCAGGGGTCATCAGACCAGGGGCCGGGGTCATCAGACCAGGGGCCGGGGTCATCAGACCAGGGGCAGGGGTCATCAGACCAGGGGCAGGGGTCATCAGACCAGGGGCAGGGGTCATCAGACCAGGGGCAGGGGTCATCAGACCAGGGGCAGGGGCCAGACCAGCCCCACAAAGCTTACCCAGGGGAGCCCTCTGCTGAGGAAGAGCCGCAGGACGAGGAGGGTACCGGCCTGGAGATCCACGAAGCCCCAAGACCCCCAGAAGAGCAGACTGAGACCACCACAGAGGGGCTAGCGGAGGGAGAGACGTTAGCGGCTAATGCTAATGCTAACACCACACAGGACTAGACCCAAACACTCAGAGATACATCTATTTTTTCTACTTTAAATAAATGAACATTAATGCAACACCATCTCTGCTCCTGGTTTATGAGAGAAGGAAAAAGATGCAACAAATTTACAAATAAAATGATTTTAGTTTTGTTTTGTGAATGTCTAAACAAAGTTACATTTGAATATAAAAAGTCATATTTTGTAAAGAATTTAACCCTAAATGACAGAAGTATTTTCTGTGAATCGTCGTTTATTTGAAGCTCTAATCCCACGGGAAATCTATGGTAGCAGTTGTACTTTTTGGGTGATTTTGGGGGTATGTTTTGGGTTGTTGTGTCTTTTCTGCCGTTTCTTTTAAAAGCGGAGCATAAATGGGTGTTGCGTTCGCACTTGTTGGGTTCTGAGGCTCGGCTGGTCTCGTTCTGCACAAACGCAGGTCCAAGGACTTTTTTAATACTTTGGTTTCACTGAAGGCACTTAATCGATTTAGTTGTAATTTCATAGAATCTCAAAGTTCCTCCAGTTTGTTTTTTATTCAGTTGTTGCATCATGGCCTTTCCCTTTAGAGCGTCTGGTCTCGTGATTCTCAAATGTGTCGTCTAAACATCTTACAATTTTATGTCAAATTTAAATAAAACTCTTTAAATCTTGACCAACCCAGCATCAAACTCACATCCACACGACCAAATCCAGACCAGGACTGGACCCGGGACTTTAAAGAATCAGAATCAGCTTCACGTTCGATTCCTGCTCAAAGTGACACATTCTCATGTTTTTTTCAAATCGAATCAATGAAAAGTCCAGATAATTCCAGATAATGACACGTTTGGTTTGTTTAAATGTGAAAGTTTCTACTTTAATAAAAGGTTTTCATGTCAGAGGAGCAGATGTGGTCGGTCTTGGTTGATTCAGTCAAAATTGGCTCTGGGCACAAGGCTAGCGGCTAACGGCTAACGGCTAGCTCCAGCGCAATGTGTCTGATTTTAGCTCCACTGCAAAAAACGCTAAACCCTGAAAGATCAGACAGTGGACAGAGCTGTGGGCAGGTCAAAGGTCAGGAGACTAAGGTCACAGAGCTGTGGGTGGGTCAAAGGTCAGGAGACTAAGGTCACAGAGCTGTGGGTGGGTCAAAGGTCAGGAGACTAAGGTCACAGAGCTGTGGGCAGGTCAGAGGTCAGGAGACTAAGGTCACAGAGCTGTGGGCGGGTCAGAGGTCAGGAGACTAAGGTCACAGAGCTGTGGGCGGGTCAGAGGTCAGGAGACTAAGGTCACAGCTGTGGGTGGGTCAGAGGTCAGGGTTAAACTTACAAGGTGAGGAAAACGTCACTGGAGCTCGTGTTTATAAGGAGTGTGTGTGTGTTGGGGCTAATGCTAATGCTAACGTCGGAGCATAATATTTACAGACTGAAATAATCTACACCAGAAAATAACTGAGTCGTCCTGACAACAAATTTAATTTTGTTTCATTTAATGTTTTAATCGAAGGTAGCTTTAGCTTTAGCATTAGCATTGACAGAAAGATGTACCTTTGTAAACACAGAAGTGTCCTGTGTTTGACATGACCCCAACCTCTGACCCCTGACCCTTCACCACCCGCAGCTCTGACCAGTGTCTGATCTGTCTGGATTTTTGTGTGACTGCAAAAACCTCAGACACAGGAGCGGTTACCCCTGGTGGAGGCTCTCCCCCTGGTGGAGGCTCTCCCCCTGGTGGAGGCTCTCTCCCTGGTGGAGCGGCGCCCCCCGGTGGAGCGGCGCCCCCCGGTGGAGGCTCTCCCGGTGGAGCGGCGCCCCCCGGTGGAGCGGCGCCTCCCGGTGGAGCAGCGCCCCCTGGTGGAGGCTCTCCCGGTGGAGGCTCTCCCCGGTGGAGCAGCGCCCCCTGGTGGAGGCTCTCCCGGTGGAGGCTCTCCCCGGTGGAGCAGCGCCCCCTGGTGGAGGCTCTCCCGGTGGAGGCTCTCCCCGGTGGAGCAGCGCCCCCCGGTGGAGCGGCGCCCCCCGGTGGAGGCTCTCCCGGTGGAGCGGCGCCCCCTGGTGGAGGCTCTCCCGGTGGAGCAGCGCCCCCCGGTGGAGGCTCTCCCGGTGGAGGCTCCGGCGCTTGTTGCTCAGTTTAAAGGTGAATATTTAAAGTGTAAATCTTCAGAGCTGTTTTTGTCTCTTCATTCCTTAATTTTATTTGTACTTTTTTTTCGGTTCAAACTGTTTCTGTCAAATCATTTTCAAAGTGGATAAAGTTTTGTATTTTGTTTAAATCCACAGTCGAGGCTTTGGACCAGAAAATGAAGATTATTCGTTTGTTCAAAGGTTTTGGCAAAGTTCAGCCAAGAATTTATGTTTTAGTTTAGCAAATAAGAAAATATATTTATAGTGTCACAGAATTAAACAAGAACTTAACCCAGACAGTTAGAGCAGAGCAGTGCATTATGGGACTTTACATCTTCAAAATGGCGGAGGTCAGATCTGACCTTTGAGCCAGAAACCACCTCATTTTAATTTAATGTTCTTTTCCTCATGTTTCTGCTTTGTCCCGGATTAGACTCAGGTAATTCTGATCTACCTCTGCAGGAGTCGAGCTGAGGGGTCACTGAGGGGTCACTGAGGGGTCAGAACTATTTTTACTACAGATTGCGCCACACACCTGTCGTCCTGTCGAGCTTTTCAATAAAGTTTTGTAGTTTCCAACATAAAAACGTCTCATGTTTTATCTGGTGGACTTTGCCTCCTCATAAACACGAACACAGAATAAACATGACCCCACCCACTCGTCTCCATGGAGATGTTCCACAGTGTGGCATTACACGCCTCAGTCTTACTTGTGGCTAAAAATACATCAGAAAAAACAACATTCTTACTGTAAGCAGGCTCGCCTCTTCACAGATCTGATCAGTAACCTGGGACCTGGGGGCGTCAACTGTTTATCCACTGACCCACAGGTCGTCGGTGCGACTCCAGGTCCCACAGGTGAAAGCTGTTGTGTCCTTGGGCAAGACACTTAACCCCCCTCGCCCCAGTGTGTGTGAATGTTTGAAGGTGTTTGTGTGAGGGGGTGTGTCTGTGTGTGTGTATGTGTGTGTGAGTGGGGGTGTGTGTGAGAGTGTGTGTTTTTTATGTAAATCTGAGTCTTTGAGCAGGTTCATCCTCGGCTCCTTCTTCTTTCACTTCTGTCCGACTGCTCTGGTCTGTTTTCAGCCTCGAGTCTCGTCCTCGTCTGTAAATTAGTTTCTGTAAAACCTCAACTGCCTCCAGTTATTCAGACACAATGTCGACTTTAAAAGAAGAAATATTATAAAGATTTCAGTGTTTAAGCATCAAATCAAACAGTATTTAAACTAATATATGAACTGAGTGTTTTGACTTAATGTGTCCTTCAAAACTGAAACTGTCCCATTCACTGGACGAAACTGGAACTTTTTGAACAGTTTTACTCTGATCTTGGCTTTAAAATCCAGGAACGGTCAAATCTTCTATAATTTATAATGGGTCTAGTTTATGTTAGCGCCTTAGAGCTAGCACTGTCCCATTATGTAAACAGACTATGCTAGCACGTTAGCTCTGTCCATTATATAAACAGACTATGCTAGCACGTTAGCTCTGTCCATTATATAAACAGACTATGCTAGCACGTTAGCTCTGTCCATTATATAAACAGACTATGCTAGCACGTTAGCTCTGTCCGTTATATAAACAGACTATGCTAGCACGTTAGCTCTGTCCATTATATAAACAGACTATGCTAGCACGTTAGCTCTGTCTATGCTAACATTCATGTAAACAGACTGATGAACGGTGGAGCAGATTTTTTCCAAAACAAACACAAAATTATTGAAAAGTTAAAATTTTATTGCATTTTTTTGAAGCAAAGAACAAAACGATTCACATTATGTAACAACAGAAACAGGGGAATCGACCTGTGTGTTCTGACCTCTGACCTCTGACCTCACACTCAAACGTCAACAATACTGAAGAGATTTGTACCTGAAAACAAAGCAGCTCAGAACGTTTCAGCACCTCGACTGAAGGAAACGAACGACCGAAGGAAACGAACGACCGAAGGAAACGAACGACCGAAGGAAACGAACGACCGAAGGAAACGAACGACCGAAGGAAACGAACGACCGAAGGAAACGAACGACCGAAGGAAACGAACGACCGAAGGAAACGAACGACCGAAGGAAACGAACGACTGAAACGTCTGAAGGTTTGAGCCAAAAGGAGGGGCACGAGTGAACGAGTGAAAACAGGTGAACAAATGAACAGGTGAACGGGTGAAAACAGCTGAACGAGTGAAAGGATAAACAGGCGGCCATCTTGTTCCTATAAAGTCCTAAAGTCGTGCTGAGTTTTGGCGCCATCTGGTGTTTCAAATTACAACTTGACGTCTTCTTTTTGTATCATTTTTAATTTAAGATTCATGAGGCAAAAATGTGTTTTTGGGTTGTATCATTTTTTTCTTGGCTTCAAAGGTGAAGCATCTTAAAAAAGTGAATGAACTTTAA
Organism: Periophthalmus magnuspinnatus; assembly: GCF_009829125.3. Lineage (NCBI taxonomy): Eukaryota > Metazoa > Chordata > Actinopteri > Gobiiformes > Gobiidae > Periophthalmus > Periophthalmus magnuspinnatus. Next base: position 189,178 of record NC_047128.1, on the reverse strand, counting down.
AAACGCAGACGCACTCGCAGGATTAATTAATTAAAAGTCAGTTCATAACATTGAACAGATCTGTGTCGTTTCAGACTCCGTTTCATCCAGTCAAAACTTTATGTTGTGGATTTAGATTTTTAAAATACATTTTAACCCAATAAAAGGTTGAAAAATATTGACTTTCCTCCATTTTGATTTCCATCTTTGTTTCCAAACATTCTGGCGAGTGTTTTGGCGTCAGACCAGGTAACGATCTAAATACAATCACATTTATTTAGATGATTTATTTATTTGTTAAATCTCTTTGTTAAACTCCGTCTGTGATGCAGATGTTTTTCCTCTTTCTCTTTTTGAACAAAAAATGAGTCAAAATGGAAACAGGAGTTAAAAGATTTAAGAGTCTGGATTTTTACACAAATGTGACAAATGATTTTAAATCCCAGATAAATTCATTTTGTGAGTCTCATTGTGGAATTTTAAAAGTAAAATATCGGTATCGGCCACAGCAGCAGGTCAAAGATCGAGTATCAGTATTGACATGTTTTTATTTTTTATTTAATCCATATCGGCGCGTCCTGATCTGTGCAGACGTCACTCCAGGTCAATACTGTTTCCTCCATCAGCCATTTTGTTTTGTAGAACAGAAACGGCGTCTCCTGTGAAACGATCCTGTCCACGTTTCACAGACGCTGTTTCTGTTCTCGGCGCGTCTGATCTGAACACTGAGGTGTGACGTTTTCTCGAGCAGCAAAGTTTCAGCTCTGACAAAAACACTTTTCCTCAAATGGGACAAAATGAAAAAACTCAACCTCGTGTCACTGGTTCAACACAAACATCTCCACCTTCTGTGTTTTAGTCTTAAAATAGTTTGAGTCGTTTTAAAAATGCAAAATACTTCAACATGTTTATTTTGTTTATATATATTTTTTACATTGTATTGATTTTTTAACAGCTGCAGTCGCCAATAAGAAAATAGAATCAATTTGAACCGAACGAACCTCAAACTTAAAAACATCATCACAACAAAACGCACACACGCCGCCGTCACAACGAGCCGAGCGCGGCGGGACCGGGCACGGCGAGCCCGAGCGCGGCGGCGGGCCCGGGCGCGGCGAGCTCGAGCGTGCGGAGCTCACTGAACTGAAACAAGTGCTGTAATGTCTTTGTACCTGCAGGGGGCGGTGTCGAGGCGTTTGGGGCAGAGTCCATGCAGATCTAGAGGAGTTTGTTAGAGTAAACTGCAGATGAGATCCAGGTGGGGCAGGTGTGGGGCAGGTGTGGGGCAGGTGTGGGGGCAGGGGCAGATACGGGGGCAGGTTTGGGGGCGGGGGCAGATACGGGGGCAGGTCTGGGGTTTAAGAGCCCTGTGCTTCGAGCTCTGAGGCGGGCGTGTCCGTCTCCTCGTCGTTGTAGATGTTCTCGGCCTAAAAAGGATTCAGAAGATTATGTCATGAATAAAAAACACCAGACTCAAAATGAACCTTCTCAGATCTGCTCTCGTCTCATTCACAAACTCTCTGGACTACGCCAAAAAAATAAAATCCCATTTGTGAAGCGTTTGCTGTGACTGAGGTGGTGTTTGGTGGAGGTCACATGGGTCAGTCTGTCCCGGGGCAGCTGTGGCTGTGAGTGAATGACCAAAGCATCTGTGATGTTCAACTTTTACGACTGTTACATTTGAGTTTTTATGTGTTTCATGTGTATAATATTATTTTGATGTAATTTTGTGAAGTGTCACTAGGGGGCGGAGTAGTGCAGTGTGAGGTCAGTACACACGGAGGCTGGACACGTAGAAGAAAAGTGACAGGATTAAAACAGATCATTATAATTAAAGATGTAGTTTTTGTCTGTTTTATTTTCATTTTTTTTATTAAGTGAATTATTTTGTCTGTGTTTTAGTTTTCACAGGTGAATTTATTTGGATTCATGTTTAAGATGCTAATAATCAATAAATATAATAATAAATAATAAGTAGAGGAAACCACTTGTGTCTGTACCTGGAGGAATTACAACTTTTTCTCGTATTTTTTCCCCACAGAGTTTTTAGTGAGTAAAACAAAAACAAAGAATCAACGGCGTTTAAACCTCCCGTTTCATACTTTAATCCATGTCCTAACGCTGTTTCCTCAAAAACAGACCTGGAGTTGTGTTTTGTTTCATTCACACGTTTAAGTCACATCTGCAAAGCTCAAAACGCTCTGCTCCACCTTGTGATGTCATCAAGTGGGAGTTTTAACAGCTCCTTTTACCTTTAGTTCAGTCGAGATAAGAGACAACTCCAGGACTGAAATGATCCAAATGATTCTATAAATGAAGGTGTGTGGAGTTTAAAAACACAGTGGAGCACTTCCTGTATCACCACATGATGACATCACAAGGTGGAACAGAGTGTTTTCAATTTGAAGAGTTTGTGTTAAACATGTGAGAATGAAACAAAACACAGCTCCAGGTCTGTGTGTGATGAAACAGAACAGGTCAGAGCAGTGCATTCTGGGAGTTTTGCACGGGTCAGAGCAGTGCATTCTGGGACATGGTACTGACCATCTGCCACACTTGCATGATGTTGTCCTCGGACACGGAGCAGATGACCCAGGGCTCGTTCGGGTTCCAGGAGAAGTCTGAGATCTTCGCCGTGTGTCCGCCGTGAATGAACTGGAGGAAACACATTTACGTCACAGAAACATCCAAATATCGCGATACTCCACGCGCTGACGTATCGATACACATCAGGCCGCTGTTTCGATTTATCGCCAAGACTATTTTACTTTTATGATCAAAACAGATTTATTTCTTATTAACTTCACACACGTCGTGGCTGCACAAAGAAACACTGTTGCTAAAATGTTTTGGTTCTTAAACAGTAAAATATCGAATATCGTGAGCCGTGTATCGAGAATCGAATCTAGAGGGATCCTGTGATTCCCAGCTCTAATTCACATAAACATTTAATCTTAATGATTTAAATAAATGAGGCGTCACCAGGAGCTCCGGGGGCCCGTCCTCTGCGTCTTCTGCCGACTGCTCCTCTCCGATTTTACTGTGAAGATCAAACTCAGTGAACAACTTCGTCCAAACGGGTCAAAGTAAAAAAACAAGTGGTGTTTCATGTTTCAGAATAAAGTTTAAACGGGTCTGACCTCAGGTCCCACACGTTGAGGCGCCGGTCGGTGCCGCTGGACGCCAGGATGGTCTCGTTGTGAGGAGACCACTGCACCTGGAGCCAAACGGACGGAGTTTAGTTTTGGAGAATGAGGCGAGTTCTGAGGTTAAAATGTTATTTATAAAGATCTAACCTGGAATATTTCATCTTTGTGCGATTCAAACGAGTGAAGCTTCAGTTTGAGGTTTCTCAAATCCCACAATGCAACAGTCTGAGGAAAAACAACAGAAAGAACAACTTTAACAAACGGAAAAGTCCAGAAGATTAACCCCTTTAGCATGTAGCATTAGCACTGTTAGCATGCTAGCTGCTGTGACAGTGAAACTCAGCTCTGGCCTCTGAGAATTAGCTTAAAAACTTGACCCGTCCCTCAGCGTGTTCTGCATTTGACCTGTCCCTCAGCGCGGTGGTGTGCACTTGACCCGTCCCTCAGTGCGGCGGCGTGCACTTGACCCGTCCCTCAGCGCGGTGTGCACTTGACCCGCCCCTCAGCGCGGTGGTGTGCACTTGACCCGCCCCTCAGTGCGAGGTACACTTGACCCGTCCCTCAATGCGGCCTGCACTTGACCCGTCCCTCAGCGCGGTGTGCACTTGACCCGCCCCTCAGCGCGGTGGTGTGCACTTGACCCGTCCCTCAATGCGGCGTGCATTTGACCCGTCCCTCAGCGCGGCGTGCATTTGACCCGTCCCTCAGGGCAGCGGCGTGCAATTGACCCATCCCTCAGGGCAGCGGCGTGCAATTGACCCGTCCCTCAGCATGGCGTGTATTTGACCCGTCCCTCAACGTGGCGTGCACTTGACCTGTCCCTCAGCGCGGCGTGCACTTGACCCGTCCCTCAACGTGGCGTGCACTTGACCTGTCCCTCAGCGCGGCGTGCATTTGACCCGTCCCTCAGCGTACCTTGTCTGCGGAGCCCGTGGCGAGGATGAACTCGCTGTAGGGGTTGAAGCTCAGACAGTTGACCTCGGCCGTGTGAGCGTCCACGGCGTGACTCGCTTTGGACGTGTTGTTGGAGCGTGTGTCCCAACTGAGAACAGACCCAGAGTCAGACACGGGACAAACGCGGGACAAACGCAGGACAAACATGTTTATATGTCCACACGTCTCAGCTGTGATTTATACAAATGTTTGAATTTTACAAATGTGAAAATCTGCAGTTTGGACTCGTGTGTGTGTGTGTGTGTGTGTGTGTGTGTGTGTGTGGGGGGGGGGGGGGGTCGGGGTGTGCGTGTCGGGGTGTGTGCGTCTGTGTGTGCGCGTGTGTCTGTGTGTGCGTGTGTTTGTGTGTCAGGGTGTGTGTCGGTGTGGGGGTGTGTGGGGGTGTGCATGTCTGTGTGTGCGTGTGTCTGTTTGTGTGTGTCTGATGTTTCTTTATTTCCTCACATCATGAGCTTCTGATCGTCGGCCACAGATCCAAACAGAGACTCGTGCAGCAGGTGCCAGGACACGTCCTCCACCACCGCAGTGTGTCCCGTGAAGATGGTCTTGGCGTCCACCACTTTTCCCTCTTTTGGCGCCGCGCCGATGTCCCACAGGCAGATCGTCTACAAACAAACAAATGTTTACGTTGTGTTTAGGCTCGTTCTGATACTGGAATCTGCAAAAGCTCCGATATCACACGTTTTTCAGGTATCGTATCGTTGAGGACTCAGATCAAATCCCTGATCCCATAACTCTCAGAAAGAAGAGTCATAGATACATGCAGCTAATGCTAATGCTAATGCTAATGCTAATGCACAGAGCAGGTTTAGTGCAGACTGTGGAGGCTCTGCAGACTCTGAAAACCGATACTGACAGGAAACACATTTGTGTTCACTCTTAGATCAGTTAATTCATTTAGACTTTGGAGTGGACGCTCAACTTAATAAAATAACTCCAGAGTCCACCCCGACAACGCCGCTGACACGCGACAATAGAGCTAACACACAACAACAACGCTAATGCCACAACAGTGCAGCACAGGGTTTGTTTACTCTGCGACTCTAATGATCCATGTGCTCTGAGGATCACTGCTGTTTTTATCCACCTCTGTGGAACAAAGTGAAAATGGTTAAACCCGCCGAGCTCATCAGGAGAGACACACGTGTCTCCGACGCTTCAGTCTCACAACCTCATTTATTCTTCCAGATGATCTTTAGAAACAGACTTTTACTACACTTATTTCTGCTCTTGAAGTCGCCTCAGTCGGCTTCTGTGGTATCGCACTAGTATCAGTGAGTACACCGAGGCCAAGTATCGGATCAGAGCCATAAAAAAGGCACTTCTATTGTTTATTCTATTGTCAAAGTGTCAAACTGTAGGACGCTCACGTGATCGTCGGAGGCGCTGAGGAGGTTCCCGCTGAGGTTGGGGTTCCAGGAGAGGCCGTATCCTTCTTTCTGATGACCTTTGAGCCGCAGGTCAGGAGAGCACTCTCCACTCGGGTCTGAGGGACACAGCAGGACAGTCAGGTCATCAGGACAGTCAGGTCATCAGGTCATCAGGACAGTCCGCCCGCTCCTCCCGCCTGCTCCCATACCTGGTTTGGAGGGGTGCTTGGTGTAGTCAAACACCAGCACGTCTGACGTGGGCGTCTTGGTGGCGATGATGACGGGGTTCTGGGGCATGTATCGGGCTCGGTTCACTTCTCCTTCGTGGTTTATCTTTATCTCAATCTCTATTTTTCCACTGACCGAACCGAAGCCTCCGAATTCTGAAGAGACACAAAAACATCAGGAAATAAATGATTAAAATGATATATTTGTGAATGGTTTGGTTCTGTAGATGTCAGATGATCATAGTTTTATAAATTTGTAGATTTTTTCTATAAAATAAAAGCTAATTTGTCATTACAGTTGTTTTTTTACAGATGTGTGCGTTGGCAGTGACTCGAATATTTCCCAACGTCCCTCGACCCACATCACAACTTAAATAATTCTATCTAGAGAAGCATTTCTTTCAAATGGAGTGTTTTAGTTCCTACTGACACTTTGCAGTATCGTCACACTGGGGGTGTTCTACATGTATCTCTATGGCAGAATGTTCAGCTGTTTCCATAGAGACACAATGCACAAATTAGCAAAACGCTGCCAAAACAAGTTTTAAGGCAAGTCTGAAAACTCAAGAAAAATAACAATATTTCAGGAGCCTGTGGTCAGTCCGAGCTCATCGTCCTGTTTATGAGTTTGATTTTACACAAAAGGTGAAAAACTGTTGGCTAATGCTAATGCTAATGCTAGCTAGCGACTGTAATCTTATTTGACTTGGACTTGTTTCACCTGTTGTAGTCCAGATAAATCAGTTCTTTCTGGTCAGATTGTGTTAAAACAAAGCTCAGATTTAAGTCTAACAAAGCCTCAGACAGAGCAGTGCCTACAGTTAGCGTCACACCCCCAGGAGCCACAGGACTAGATGAGCTTAAAGTGCCTGATGTTTTGGGTTAGCGTTTACCTTGTATTGGACAAACATGATACAGAACAAAGGAACAAACCGCAGAGAGAAGAGAGAAGCTGCTCATCCATCAACATACCTGCTGGAAGAGAGAGAGCACGAGCTTAGACTGAGGCCCCGCAAAAACATGAGGCCTCAAAAAACACAACGAATATGAGGCCTCAAAAAAACACAACATACATGAGGCCTCAAAAAAACACAACGAATATGAGGCCTCAAAAAAACACAACATACATGAGGCCTCAAAAAAACACATAAACATGAGACCTTAAAAAAAACAATGAATATGAGGCCTCAAAAAACACAACGAATATGAGGCCTCAATAAAAACACAAACATGAGGCCTCAAAATAAAAACAACACAAATAGACAAGAGGCCTCATAAAACACATAATCTTTAGTTCAGTCCTATGTATAAAATGTGTCTAAACCATAGACTGTTTATATAAATGGACATTGCTAACGCGCTAACGGCTTTGTTCCAAACAGGAAGTGGTTATAAGCGCACTTCCTGCTCCTTCGACTCTGGCTCCAATTCACTTTCTGTGTAAAAACTGTGTCCTCTCTCTCTGTACCTGCTGCTGCAAACTCATCATTTTGGAGATGTTTTTGCTTTACCTGGAATGTTCCAAAATGAGGCATTAAGTTATCTACAGGCATTTATTCAACTACAAGTGTTTTTATGCCTTGAAAAACATGTATTCCAACTATGATTGAGGTCGCCTCTTCATAGAGCTGACCTGTACCTGGGCCTGGCTGCGTCATCCATCTCCATGGAGACAGACGGCTAAATTTAAGAGCACTTTGAATGACGTTGAGTACGACTTGTGCTAAAAAAAAAAGGCGTAAATAGAACTGAAGTAAAGACTGTGTTCAGGGCGAGTGGAGGCGCCGCCGTACTCACCTCCCTTCTCGCTGTCGTAGTGCGATGCGTCGAACTGGGCGTCGTCGTTGGGCACCTGGACGCTGGCGATGACCAGATGGTTCTGTTCATCTGACGTGTGAGTGCCCAGAACCAGCCTGTGCACTGTATAGTCCTTACCCTCCGGTCTGGACCAGAAAACAGGGGTCAAGATAATACTAGTACTGCTACTACTACTACTACTACTACTGCTACTACTATAAACATGATCCAAATGCATTTCAACTAGACTGTCATAAAAGCAATAAAAATACATATAAAGAGCCATGTACAATCAAACCATGCAGTCACATTGTTTCCTTTATCTGAGGAGCTTCGTCTGAGCTGAAGCTGTGGGAGGCGTCACACTCCCTCAGGTACTTCAGTCTGAGATACCACAGGCTGTACAGGAGGTGTAAGGACATACCTGCTGACGTCGGGGAGCCACTGCACCGTCAGACTCGGCCACTCGAGGGCGTGAGTCATCACCAGGTCATACAGAAACGGAGTGTTCTTCTTCCAGATCTTATACTCCTCGTTTATCACTCGTTCCTCCACCGCGTCATCGTACACTAAAGAGACATTTAATAAAAGTTTAATACAGTTTAAAATCTTAGAGGAAGTATCCAAAAGTTTCAATTTCAAACTCAATTTTAATATTAAGGAAGATGGTCCGTACTCGACAGCAGCAATTTAGATCCCACAGATCAACACTGTTGTTTATATATTATCAAATCTGTTCACAAAAGGTCATAAATTGTCCTATAAATGTCATTTCTTCAGTTTTATCTGGGCGATAGTTTCGTTGGTGTTTTGAATCCCACTCTCGACATAAACATCACTGGTAGTGGTCAGATCCCTTAACCCACAGGTTGGTGGTGCGAATCCAGCTCCAACAGATAAATGCTGTCGTCGTGTCCTCGGGCAAGACACTTAACCCCCCTGGCCCCCAGTGTGTGTGTGCACTGTGTATGAATGTGTGAATGAACTGTACAACCTGCACTTTTTCTCTATACATCTCATCTAAATGACAGCAAGTAAACCACATCCTTCATCTCAGTGACAGTAGTTTGATCCCTGCTTCTGACTACTGTATCCTGCTGCTGTGTCTTTGGGCAAGACACGTCACCCATTTTTGTTTGTAATGGGAAAAATTGTCAAAGAGGAAAAATGATTATCAAACTATTTACTGGGACAAGAGTGTGACGTCTCAGGATAAACCTTCCAATCTCATGTCCATAGCCTCAGTTAATTTCTGTTCTTCCAAAAATATAAAGTGGTAGAGCTGATGATCCCATTTTGTAGTGTAAAAACACTACCTGTAAAACAGGCCTTTAGGGGAAACAGAACAGACCAAACCTGTTCAGATGTGAGTTCAGATCATAAAACAGCTTCAGGAGGGAACCCAAATCCACAGACAGATGGAAGAATACTGTGAACATGTATTTAGTCACAGAATACTGAACATCTGCTGTAAAGTGCGTTTTGTAACATGTTTTGGTCCATGGTCCCATCAGAATCCTGTGTTCTGAATACTCTGAATACTTTTACAGAGTCACATTTAAATTAGAGTAAAAACGCTCCACAGGATTAAAATCAGCTTCATGTTTGTTTTACTGTTTGTTCTGTTTATTTATCAGTTTAAACCTCTCCTGCTTCACGTCAGGAGCTGAGCTTTAGATTTCTCTCTGATTCTGTTCGGTCTGAACCTACATTCTGTCATCATGTGCAGTGTTTTCTTTTGATTTTAGTAAAATAACTGTACTCTGATACTTCCACATGTAAGAGTAAGTGTACTCAGACTACAGTTACTTTAAAAGCGTATTCTGGACGTGTTTTGTGGTATTTTGTGGTGTATTCACCGGCTCTGCTCACAGATGCTAACGTGTTGTTAGCATTGTTGTTAGCATTAGCCTGACGCACGAGGGCCTCCGGGCCACTGTACTTTGTGCTTTTACTTCGCTCTTTTAAAGTTTAATACCGTCTTTATCGGCCATGTTCCCGGGAGGCGTGGGGCGCGGTGTCAGCAGAGGCAGAGTCGTCCCGGGGCGGATCGGTGCAGTTTTCTCAGCTCCTGGTGTTTGGGTTGAATCGCAGCTTTCTTCCTTTTCAGCGCGGAATCAGTCCGCACGTACGGCGCATGCGCAGATGGAGGCGCGCTGAATATGTATGAGCTGATAATGCGCACGAGGAGGGACCGTGAGGGCGATTAAACAAATAAAAGTGTTATTTATATAGATAATGTTGTCTGTTGGTTTGATAAGACACTTTTGATCCCCTCATCACTTAAGCACTGTCCTTGTGTCCTTGGGCAAGACACTTCCACCTCCTTCAGTGTTTGTGTGAATGGGATGTTTCCATCTACAGAACAGCTCTACACTGGGGGTACACACTGTTACACTCTGGACAATTTTCATTTCAGCCAAATGATATACTAAATGAAAGCATGACTTTTATTGTTATTATTTTGGATATTTTTATTGCACTGAAAAACCTGTCTTTTCACTGTGAGCAGGGCTTGCATCTCCACAAACCTGACTCTTATTTTGGCTGTATGTAGGAAGGGCTCCACCTGCTTGTTTCCATGGAAATGTAGCTCTTTTGACTATTAAATTCTGCCCCTCCCACTTTTTCTGTAAACACTCTACACCACACCTTCTTTGTGGTGACACTTCAGTTAAGTGGGAAATGAAGATTTTGTGAAAAGTTTTGCAGCTAAAATATTTTATAAAGTTGTGTTCATTTGTGTCAAAAGTGCAATGTTTATGTGCAACAACAAATCAACACTGCACCGACTCAAAACCTTAAAATGAATGTAGTCCTTCTGTTGTCCCTCTGTTGTCCCTCTGTGGTCCCTCTGTTGTCCCTCTGTTGTTCCTGTGTGACTGTAGGGGGCTGTAGTGTCTGTGCTGTGACTGTAGGGGGCTGTAGTGTCTGTGCTGTGACTGTAGGGGGCTGTAGTGTCTGTGCCGGGGCAGTAGGGGGCTGTAGTGTCTGTGCCGGGGCAGTAGGGGGCTGTAGTGTCTGTGCTGGGGCAGTAGGGGGCTGTAGTGTCTGTGCTGGGGCAGTAGCAGTAGCGGGCTGTAGTGTCTGTGCTGTGACTGTAGGGGGCAGTAGTGTCTGTGCCGGGGCAGTAGGGGGCTGTAGTGTCTGTGCCGGGGCAGTAGGGGGCTGTAGTGTCTGTGCTGGGGCAGTAGCAGTAGCGGGCTGTAGTGTCTGTGCTGGGGCAGTAGGGGGCTGTAGTGTCTGTGCTGGGGCAGTAGGGGGCTGTAGTGTCTGTGCTGTGACTGTAGGGGGCTGTAGTGTCTGTGCTGTGACTGTAGGGGGCTGTAGTGTCTGTGCCGGGGCAGTAGGGGGCTGTAGTGTCTGTGCCGGGGCAGTAGGGGGCTGTAGTGTCTGTGCTGGGGCAGTAGGGGGCTGTAGTGTCTGTGCTGGGGCAGTAGCAGTAGCGGGCTGTAGTGTCTGTGCTGTGACTGTAGGGGGCAGTAGTGTCTGTGCCGGGGCAGTAGGGGGCTGTAGTGTCTGTGCCGGGGCAGTAGGGGGCTGTAGTGTCTGTGCTGGGGCAGTAGCAGTAGCGGGCTGTAGTGTCTGTGCTGTGACTGTAGGGGGCAGTAGTGTCTGTGCCGGGGCAGTAGGGGGCTGTAGTGTCTGTGCCGGGGCAGTAGCGGGCTGTAGTGTCTGTGCTGGGGCAGTAGGGGGCTGTAGTGTCTGTGCTGGGGCAGTAGCAGTAGCGGGCTGTAGTGTCTGTGCTGTGACTGTAGGGGGCTGTAGTGTCTGTGCTGGGGCAGTAGCAGTAGCGGGCTGTAGTGTCTGTGCTGTGACTGTAGGGGGCTGTAGTGTCTGTGCCGGGGCAGTAGCGGGCTGTAGTGTCTGTGCTGGGGCAGTAGGGGGCTGTAGTGTCTGTGCTGTGACTGTAGGGGGCTGTAGTGTCTGTGCTGGGGCAGTAGGGGGCTGTAGTGTCTGTGCCGGGGCAGTAGGGGGCTGTAGTGTCTGTGCCGGGGCAGTAGGGGGCTGTAGTGTCTGTGCTGGGGCAGTAGGGGGCTGTAGTGTCTGTGCCGGGGCAGTAGGGGGCTGTAGTGTCTGTGCTGTAGTGTCTGTGCTGGGGCAGTAGGGGGCTGTAGTGTCTGTGCTGTAGTGTCTGTGCTGGGGCAGTAGGGGGCTGTAGCGTCTGTGCTGGGGCAGTAGGGGGCTGTAGCGTCTGTGCCGGGGCAGTAGGGGGCTGTAGCGTCTGTGCCGGGGCAGTAGGGGGCTGTAGCGTCTGTGCCGGGGCAGTAGGGGGCTGTAGTGTCTGTGCTGGGGCAGTAGGTGGCTGTAGTGTCTGTGCCGGGGCAGTAGGTGGCTGTAGTGTCTGTGCCGGGGCAGTAGGGGGCTGTGCTGGGGCAGTAGTGTCTGTGCTGGGGCAGTAGGGGGCTGTAGTGTCTGTGCCGGGGCAGTAGGGGGCTGTAGTGTCTGTGCCGGGGCAGTAGGGGGCTGTAGTGTCTGTGCTGTGACTGTAGGTGGCTGTAGTGTCTGTGCCGGGGCAGTAGGGGGCTGTAGTGTCTGTGCCGGGGCAGTAGGGGGCTGTGCTGGGGCAGTAGTGTCTGTGCTGGGGCAGTAGGGGGCTGTAGTGTCTGTGCCGGGGCAGTAGGGGGCTGTAGTGTCTGTGCTGGGCAGTAGTGTCTGTGCTGGGGCAGTAGGTGGCTGTAGTGTCTGTGCTGGGGCAGTAGGGGGCTGTAGTGTCTGTGCTGGGGCAGTAGGGGGTTGTAGTGTCTGTGCTGGGGCAGTAGGGGGTTGTAGTGTCTGTGCTGGGGCAGTAGGGGGCTGTAGTCTCTGTGCTGTAGTGTCTGTGCTGGGGCAGTAGGGGGCTGTAGTGTCTGTGCTGGGGCAGTAGGGGGCTGTAGTGTCTGTGCCGGGGCAGTAGGGGGCTGTAGTGTCTGTGCTGGGGCAGTAGGGGGCTGTAGTGTCTGTGCCGGGGCAGTAGGGGGCTGTGCTGGGGCAGTAGGGGGCTGTAGTGTCTGTGCTGGGGCAGTAGGGGGCTGTAGTGTCTGTGCCGGGGCAGTAGGGGGCTGTAGTATCTGTGCTGGGGGAGTAGGGGGCTGTAGTGTCTGTGCTGGGGCAGTAGGGGGCTGTAGTGTCTGTGCCGGGGCAGTAGGGGGCTGTGCTGGGGCAGTAGGGGGCTGTAGTATCTGTGCTGGGGCAGTAGGGGGCTGTAGTGTCTGTGCCGGGGCAGTAGGGGGCTGTAGTATCTGTGCCGGGGCAGTAGGGGGCTGTAGTGTCTGTGCCGGGGCAGTAGGGGGCTGTAGTGTCTGTGCCGGGGCAGTAGGGGGATGTAGTATCTGTGCCGGGGCAGTAGGGGGCTGTAGTGTCTGTGCCGGGGCAGTAGGGGGCTGTGCCGGGGCAGTAGGGGGCTGTAGTGTCTGTGCTGGGGCAGTAGGGGGCTGTAGTATCTGTGCCGGGGCAGTAGGGGGCTGTAGTGTCTGTGCCGGGGCAGTAGGGGGCTGTGCCGGGGCAGTAGGGGGCTGTAGTGTCTGTGCTGGGGCAGTAGGGGGCTGTAGTGTCTGTGCTGGGGCAGTAGGGGGCTGTAGTGTCTGTGCCTGGGCAGTAGGGGGCTGTAGTGTCTGTGCTGGGGCAGTAGGGGGCTGTAGTGTCTGTGCTGGGGCAGTAGGGGGCTGTAGTGTCTGTGCTGGGGCAGTAGGGGGCTGTAGTGTCTGTGCCTGGGCAGTAGGGGGCTGTAGTGTCTGTGCTGGGGCAGTAGGGGGCTGTAGTGTCTGTGCTGGGGCAGTAGGGGGCTGTAGTGTCTGTGCTGGGGCAGTAGGGGGCTGTAGTGTCTGTGCCGGGGCAGTAGGGGGCTGTAGTGTCTGTGCTGGGGCAGTAGGGGGCTGTAGTGTCTGTGCCGGGGCAGTAGGGGGCTGTAGTGTCTGTGCCGGGGCAGTAGGGGGCTGTAGTGTCTGTGCCGGGGCAGTAGGGGGCTGTAGTGTCTGTGCCGGGGCAGTAGGGGGCTGTAGTGTCTGTGCTGGGCAGTAGTGTCTGTGCTGGGGCAGTAGGTGGCTGTAGTGTCTGTGCTGGGGCAGTAGGGGGCTGTAGTGTCTGTGCTGGGGCAGTAGGGGGCTGTAGTGTCTGTGCTGGGGCAGTAGGGGGCTGTAGTGTCTGTGCCGGGGCAGTAGGGGGCTGTAGTGTCTGTGCTGGGCAGTAGTGTCTGTGCCGGGGCAGTAGGGGGATGTAGTATCTGTGCCGGGGCAGTAGGGGGCTGTAGTGTCTGTGCCGGGGCAGTAGGGGGCTGTGCCGGGGCAGTAGGGGGCTGTAGTGTCTGTGCTGGGGCAGTAGGGGGTTGTAGTGTCTGTGCTGGGGCAGTAGGGGGCTGTAGTCTCTGTGCTGTAGTGTCTGTGCTGGGGCAGTAGGGGGCTGTAGTATCTGTGCCGGGGCAGTAGGGGGCTGTAGTGTCTGTGCCGGGGCAGTAGGGGGCTGTAGTGTCTGTGCCGGGGCAGTAGGGGGCTGTAGTGTCTGTGCCGGGGCAGTAGGGGGATGTAGTATCTGTGCCGGGGCAGTAGGGGGCTGTAGTGTCTGTGCCGGGGCAGTAGGGGGCTGTGCCGGGGCAGTAGGGGGCTGTAGTGTCTGTGCCGGGGCAGTAGGGGGCTGTAGTGTCTGTGCCGGGGCAGTAGGGGGCGCTGCAGCTCTGTGGTTGCCTGTGTGCTGCTCATAGAAGAAGCGCACTGTGCTGTTCATTCATGTTTTTATCTCACAGACTCTTTACTCTGGTGTTTTCTTTTCTTTAGATGAGACTTAACTCTGGGCTTTTCTTCTCTTTAGATCAAATAAACGCCTTTAAACGGGTTAAACTCTGTGTCACGCTGTTTTTAAACAGTTAAACCTCAGATTTTAGACTTCAGAGTGCTGAAATGGGACGTAAAGTGACGTTGGCGACGTGCTCTTTGAACCAGTGGGCTCTGGACTTTGAAGGAAACTTGGACAGGATCCTGAAAAGTAAGATTTAAACTTTGACTTCAGTGTGTTGATATAAAGGCTGAGGTTGAGGTTAGCCTGAGTCTGTGAGGTTTACAGAATGAAATAAAGTGACATAAATAAACCTGTTTGGAGCAGAGCTGTTGCATAACTCAGAGTCACGTGGTTTGATAATAAAAGTTTAAACAACATAAATCTGTGCGTTTCACAATAAAGTCTGTGCTATTTACCTCTGATGTGCTTTTATTCATTTAAACTTCAAAACTCATTAAAGATCCAATAAATATTTACAGTAAAATGTGTTTCAAAATCAAAATGATATGATTTGTGATGATTTGAAATAATAAAATGAGGTCACATCAGGTCAAACCTGCTCCTCCAGCAAAACTATGTGACAATGTAATGTATATGTGTAATGTGAGGATAAACATGATTTATTTTATGTAGATATTTAACCTTTTTAATTTAACCTGGGTTATTAAGCTGTTCCTTTACAATAGTAGTACTTTTATAATGACTTTTCTGCTCGTGCTGCAGGTATCGAGATCGCTAAATCTAAAGGAGCCAAGTACAGACTCGGACCTGAGCTGGAAATATGGTAATATTTAATTATTAAACTATATCATATTATTGTGCATATACATGTTATTATTGTGTGTACTGTTTGTTTACTTTGACACTGTAGATAACAGAGTCACATGAGCCACGTGGATCTGCAGCTCTGTCAAAAATATGATTAAACACTAAAGCAACACAGTTTGAACCACGACATGTCGCTGTAGAGAAATACTGCGACGAACGAGCAGTTTATGAAACATATTGTGCTTATATTGTGCTTATGTAGTTTTTATTGATATTTTATTGTGTTTTTATTGTCCTATAGAAGCTAGTTTCAAGTGTTTGGCCCTAAAAACACCACAGGCCACGCCCCCTAAAAACACCACAGGCCACGCCCTAAAAACACCACAGGCCACGCCCTAAAAACACCACAGGCCACGCCCTAAAACACCACAGGCCACGCCCTAAAAACACCACAGGCCACACCCTGAAAACATTACGAGAGCCTGCTCTTCAGACCAAAACTGCAGCTTCATTTGTTCATTTCTGTATTCTTCTGTCTGTTTCAGTGGTCATGCTTGTTTCCGCTTGTGTTTCAGTGATCATGGCTGTCCGTTTCTGTCTGTTTCAGTGATCATGGCTGTCCGTTTCTGTCTGTTTCAGTGATCATGGCTGTCCGTTTCTGTCTGTTTCAGTGATCATGGCTGTCCGTTTCTGTCCGTTTCAGTGGTTATGGCTGTTTTCGCTTGTGTTTCAGTGATCATGGCTGTCCGTTTCTGTTTCAGCGGTTATGGCTGTTTCCGCTTGTGTTTCAGTGATCATGGCTGTCCGTTTCTGTTTCAGCGGTTATGGCTGTTTCCGCTTGTGTTTCAGTGATCATGGCTGTCCGTTTCTGTCTGTTTCAGTGGTTATGACTGTTTCCGCTTGTGTTTCAGTGATCATGGCTGTCCGTTTCTGTCTGTTTCAGTGGTTATGGCTGTTTCAGCTTGTGTTTCAGTGATCATGGCTGTCCGTTTCTGTCTGTTTCAGTGATCATGGCTGTCCGTTTCTGTTTCAGTGGTTATGGCTGTTTCCGCTTGTGTTTCAGTGATCATGGCTGTCCGTTTCTGTCTGTTTCAGTGGTTATGGCTGTGCAGATCACTATTATGAGTCTGACACTTTGCTGCACAGTTTTGAAGTTCTTCGTAAACTTCTGGAGTCTCCGGTGACTCAGGACGTCATCTGCGACGTGGGAATGTGAGCACTCGTGTCGTTTAGTTCATTTACTTTATTGATTTATTTATTTATAATAAAACAAATAAATTATTATTATTATTTTTATTAATTTATTATTATGTCTTTCTAAATGTATGATTCATGCTCTTAAAGCTGTACTATGGAACTTTTTTTGTGGAGGGTTGGCTTCCTGTTTGTTAACACAGATGTAACTGCATAGAATATTTCTCAATATGGCATTAAACTTCTCTAGACCCATGGAAACAAGCACCGGGACAAATTTCAGGTCAGATCTGGGAAAGGCGAGCCACAGAGTGCACGTTGATCAAGGATATTCAAAAACACACTGTTATTTAATAAATGCAAAAAGGTTTTATGTTTAATGCCATACGGTGGAGCATTCCAGGAAAAACAAATACATCTCCATGGAGACAAGCAGGAAAAGTTATATTAAGCACCTTCACAAAAGTTACATAGTGGATCTTTAACTGAGGCGTAGCTTTAGTTTCCCCCTGGACCCTCAGTATATTTTTATAAAAATATTATTTAAATGAAAACAACTTGTGCTGGAATCATTTTGTTTGTCTGATGTTTCTAGGCCCATAATGCATCACAACGTGCGCTACAACTGCAGGGTGGTGTTCCTCAACAGGTCGGCTTCACTCTCCCACGTCACTCTCCCACGTCACTCTCCCGCTTCACTCTCCCGCTTCACTCTCCCACGTCACTCTCCCACTTCACTCTCCCGCTTCACTCTCCCACTTCACTCTCCCACGTCACTCTCTCGTTTCACTCTCCCGCTTCACTCTCCCACGTCACTCTCCCACGTCACTCTACCACGTCACTCTCCCGCTTCACTCTCCTACTTCACTCTCCTACTTCACTCTCCTACTTCACTCTCTCGTTTCACTTTCCTGTTTCACTTTCCTGTTTCACTCTCCTGCTTCACTCTATCGTTTCACTCTCTCGTTTCACTCTCTCGTTTCACTCTCCTGTTTCACTCTCCCGCTTCACTCTCTTGTTTCACTCTCTTGTGTCACTCTCCCGCTTCACTCTCCCGCTTCACTCTCCCGCTTCACTCTCCCACATCACTCTCCCACTTCACTCTCCCACGTCACTCTCCCACGTCACTCTCCCGCTTCACTCTCCCGCTTCACTCTCCCACGTCACTCTCCCGCGTCACTCTCCCGCTTCACTCTCCCACGTCACTCTCCCGCTTCACTCTCTCGTTTCACTCTCCCGCTTCACTCTCCCACGTCACTCTCCCACTTCACTCTCCCACGTCACTCTCCCACTTCACTCTCCCACGTCACTCTCCCACTTCACTCTCCCACGTCACTCTCCCACTTCACTCTCCCACTTCACTCTCCCACTTCACTCTCCTACTTCGCTCTCCTACTTCACTCTCCTACTTCACTCTCTCGTTTCACTTTCCTGTTTCACTTTCCTGTTTCATTCTCCTGTTTCACTCTCCTGCTTCACTCTATCGTTTCACTCTCCTGCTTCACTCTATCGTTTCACTCTCCTGCTTCACTCTATCGTTTCACTCTCTCGTTTCACTCTCTTGTTTCACTCTCCTGCTTCACTCTCTCGTTTCACTCTCTTGTGTCACTCTCTCGTTTCACTCTCTTGTTTCACTCTCCAGTTGCACTCTCCCGCTTCAGTCTCCCTCTTTTACACTCTTTTTCCACACAGAGTTGCTTCACTGTACCTTAATGTTTCAGGAGGATTCTTCTGATCAGACCTAAGATGGCTCTGGCTAACGTGGGCGTCCACAGGGAGCTGCGCTGGTTTTCTCCCTGGAGCCAAACCAGGTGTTTTATTTTAGAGAGATTCTGATTCATCTGATCTTTGGAGTGTCACCTCCTCTGGAGCGTCACCTCCTCTGGAGCGTCACCTCCTCTGGAGCGTCACCTCCTCTGGAGCGTTAAGTCTGGTGCGTCACCTCCTCTGGAGCGTCACCTCCTCTGGTGCGTCACCTCCTCTGGAGCGTCACCTCCTCTGGAGCGTCACCTCCTCTGGAGCGTTACCTCCTCTGGAGCGTCACCTCCTCTGGAGCGTTAAGTCTGGTGCGTCACCTCCTCTGGAGCATCACCTCCTCTGGAGCATTAAGTCTGGAGTGTTACCTCCTCTGGTGCGTCACCTCCTCTGGAGCGTCACCTCCTCTGGAGCGTCACCTCCTCTGGAGCGTCACCTCCTCTGGAGCGTTACCTCCTCTGGAGCGTCACCTCCTCTGGAGCGTTAAGTCTGGTGCGTCACCTCCTCTGGAGCATCACCTCCTCTGGAGCATTAAGTCTGGAGTGTTACCTCCTCTGGAGCGTCACCTCCTCTGGAGCGTCACCTCCTCTGGAGCGTCACCTCCTCTGGAGCGTCACCTCCTCTGGAGCGTTAAGTCTGGAAATTAATTGTGTGTGATTATAATTAAATAGAAGTTAAAGTGTGTATATATGTATATAGATGTATATAGATGTATATAGATGTATATATATGTATATTTTCTGTGTATTTTCCAGTTGTTGGTGTTGACTTTGGGTTTGTTTTTTGTTTGTTTTTTAAAGGCAGGTTGAGGATTATTTTCTCCCTCGAATGATCCAAGAAGTGACTGGACAGGTTCATTTAACAAACACAAATAAATTCAAAATGAATCAAACCTTTTTTTTTTCACGTCTTTTTGTTTTTTCTTTAGGAAACGGTGCCGTTTGGGGACTGCGTCCTGTCCACTAAAGACACGTGTATCGGCTCAGAGATCTGCCACGAGCTGTGGAGTCCAAACAGGTACAGCAGGGGGCGCTGTGCTTTGAACTGTATGTACGGTTTGTTCACGGTTTAGATGATGTCATAATCTCATTTGGGGGGTGGAGCCTGTGTGTGGGACAGTCACTGTTTTATGTTGAACCGTCGAGTTTGGGATCGACGACACGCCCACTGTGACACGCCCACTGTGACACGCCCCCTGTGACACGCCCCCTGTGACACGCCCCCTGTGACACGCCCACCGTGACGCGCCCCCTGTGACACACGGTGGCGTCTCTGTATAAACACACGGTGGCGTCTCTGTATAAACGCACGGCGGCGTCTCTGTATAAACGCACGGCGGCGTCTCAGTATAAACGCACGGCGGCGTCTGTATAAACGCACGGTGGCGTTTCTTCACTTTTTAAACAGTCGGTGGTTGTTTCCTTACAGTCCTCACATTAACATGAGTCTGGACGGAGTCGAGATCTTCACAAACGGTTCAGCGAGTCACCACGAGCTCCGCAAAGCCGACCAGAGAGTGAAGCTCGTCACCGCCGCCACCGCCAGAGTAAGACACGAGCGTATACGACCACCACACAGAGGCACGACACGATGTGATAAGTACAAGTACAAGTACTTAAGTACAAGTACAGAGGGAAACAGTTACTCGAGTACAAGTACAGAGGGAAATAGTTACTCCAGTACAAATACAGAGGGAAACAGTTACTCGAGTACAAGTACAGAGGGAAAAGTATCACATGAACAAATCTACTTAGAGTAGACTTAAGGTATTAAAGTACCCACTTAAAATTGTACTTTACTTTTACTCTTAAATATTATTTCTCACAGTATTTCTGGTGTAAATACAGTGATTAAAATGATTCATATTTTGGTCACAGTAAAAACAAGAATCAGTTTCTTATTTTTCTTGTGAGTTTTGCGTTTGTAAAATGTACTTAAGTAAAGTACAGGTACATGGTACAGGTACATAAAGTACAGGTACATGGTACAGGTACATAAAGTACAGGTACATAAAGTACAGGTACATAAAGTACAGGTACATAAAGATTCTAATTGGAACCGAGATCTGATCCATCAAAAGTTTTAATATCGGCACAGATCAGACACGAGTATCGTATCGAGAGAGAGACGTGGTACCTGTGTGTGTTTGTGCCGTTTCAGTGTCTTGTGCCGTTTCAGTGTCTGTTGCCGTTTCAGTGTTTGTGCCGTTTCAGTGTTTGTGCCGTTTCAGTGTTTGTGCCGTTTCAGTGTTTGTGCCGTTTCAGTGTCTTGTGTCGTTTCAGTGTCTTGTGCCGTTTCAGTGTTTGTGCCGTTTCAGTGTCTGTTGCCGTTTCAGTGCGGAGGGATCTACCTGTACTCAAACCAGAGAGGCTGTGACGGGGACCGGCTCTACTACGACGGCTGTGCCATGATCTGCATCAACGGAGACGCCGTTGCCCAGGGCGCCCAGTTCTCCCTCGACGACGTGGTAAAGACATTCTGAACTTTTTCTGTTTGGACACAGATCTGAAACTCACCTGGAGGATTTGTATTGTCATGATGTAATGTGTGTCCTGCAGGAGGTGCTCACGGCGACTCTGGACCTGGAGGACGTGCGGAGCTACAGAGGAGAGCGATGCCACCCCCACCTGGTGAGACAGGAGAACTGCAGCATAGACTGTGTCTCAGCTTCAGCTATGAAGCTCATCCAGGCTAAAGCAGTTACAGCGGCTAATCTGAGCACAGTTTCATAAGTGGAATTCTGACCACAAGTATCATAGCAACCAAAGAGCCAATCAGGAGCGAGGCTGTTGAAGGTCACGCCCCTTCAGCCCACACCCTCGTTTAACAGGGAGCGGGCGCTTAGCAACACTGTCAATCAAACCTGTTGCTAACGCTAACAGGAGCGACCTCGGGGACAGAAGGACCTGATGTGTCTGTTATTAATGTTCATGTCTTGATTTACAGACACAATAGTGAAATAAAAACCCCAGGATCATGTAGAGGGTTAATACGAACATTTAAGACCAGAATGAGTCTGAAGCAGCAGAGACAGTTTTTCAAGAAAAAGTGAATTGGAGCCAGAGTAAAGGGAGCAGGAAGTGCGCTCATGATCACTTCCTCTTTGGAGCGAGTTGGCTAGCAGGTTAGCTATGTCCATTTATATAAACAGTCTATGGTTCCAGCTCTGGGTATCTTAACTGTAAAATGTGCTTACATCATCATTACATCATCGTTACATCATCATTACATCATCGTTACATCATCGTTACATCATCATTACGTCATTGTTACGTCATCGTTACGTCATCGTTACGTCATCATTACATCATCACTCTGGTCTCGTTTAATTTTCTTCATCATCGGTTCATTGCAGTCGTCTGTGTTTTAATATTTGTTCCTCTTTGTCAGTTAAAAACTTACAGAGGTTTTCTGTTTCAGGAGCGCGGCCTCAGACCCTGCCCCAGAGTCACAGTGGACTTCAGTCTGTCCAGCTCCGACGACGTTTTCCTCCCGACTCACGACCCGATGGACTGGAGCTTCCACACGGCCGAGGAGGAGATAAGGTACGACTTAAATCGCACGATGGTGATTTAGATGGATATATCTCATCGTCTCCTTCATGGACCCGGCTCTTCTGTTCGATTCATTTTCTTTATTGTTTAATTTCATTTTCTTTATTGTTTAATTTCATTTTCTTTATTGTTTAATTTCATTTTCTTTATTGTTTGTGTCCAGTCTAGGGCCGGCCTGCTGGCTCTGGGACTACCTGAGGAGGAGTGGACAGGTGAGACAATACTGAACATTAAAACATTAAAATACTCTTTAAATGGACAGTTTACAGTTACTTTACACAGTTTTATTTTCCTGGGATCCAGAAAACACACTTGCCCAGCTCTTTACGAAGGGGAGTGTGTTCACAGGTGATTGACAGGTGGATCGGCCAATCAGGAACACTCTCCTCCCTCTGTGTAAAAACACAGACGTCACTTTGTGTTTACCGGGCCTCAGTCTCAGGAGCGTTTCAGATCACAGCCTCCTCCTCCTGTGTAACTTTTTGTTCTTGTAGCTCCAAAGCAGCTCACGCTGACCTTTGACCTTATGCCTCAGGCTGGTTTCCTGTTGCCTTTGAGCGGCGGCGTGGACAGCTCCTCGACGGCGTGTATCGTCTTCTCTATGTGTGTGCAGGTCTGCGAGGCCGTACGCAGCGGAAGTAAGTTTGTGTTTGGTTTTGTGTTTTAGAGCTGGAGTCGATTAAAGACAATCGCTTATTTTCAAGACGCCATTTTGTCAATCTGTCCCCGTTTAACCTCCACTGTGACACGCCCACTGCGCCACGCCCACTGTGACACACCCACTGTGCCACGCCCACTGTGCCACGCCCACTGCGCCACGCCCACTGTGACACACCCACTGTGACACGCCTACTGTGCCACGCCCCCTGTGCCACGCCCCCTGTGACACGCCCACTGTGCCACGCCCACTGTGCCACGCCCCCTGTGACACGCCCACTGTGACGTCCGCACTTCCTTCTCCAGTTTTATTTTCTTAATCGTTGATACTCGTAGGATTCTGCAGCGTCGTGTCGTCATTTTGGTACAAATGATAAAAAAATGTGCTGCTCTAGTGTGACGTGCATCGTCCATAGGGGGCGCCACAGCGGCGCTTTGGTGTGGCGTGCATCGTCCATAGGGGGCGCTACAGCGGCGCTTTGGTGTGGTGACGTCAGCTCCACTGACACCACAGTTTTCTAACGCAGACGTCAGTGGAGTTGTTTCTTTTATTACGTTCAACGTACGACTCAATAGGGTTGGTTTAAATACAGTGAAATATCAAAAGTAAAACCCGAGTACTGCAGGTTTATTTTTATTTTGTTTATTAATTTGTAGAAATAATGAGTCATGATGCTGGGTCCAGTAGAACATTTCAAACACAGTGTCATTTATCTTTATTTTTTTTTATTACAAAAAAACCCCACACACTTCCTTAAAAAATCATTATTTATACAGAAATGCAAATACATCACAGACAAAAACACTGACAGTGATGACATGGATAAGTTTAATGTCATATTGTTGGTTTTCACTGTACACTGTGATGATGTCATACTCCAGACAGGGTCAGGGGTCGTGGGTCAGGGGTCACACACAGTTCTGTTGATCACACTGGACTTTACCATGAAATGCCCAAAAGGTAAATTCACAAAAGTTGAACCTGATCATTTCTATTAGAGACAAGCAGGTGGTGGACCCTGCACCAGTAAAGTTCCATAGTGCACCTTTAACCTTCTGGGACTGGGCGTCTCAACACTTTTTGGGTTGTCTAGGCCACAATACAATTTTTTGTACAAAGCCCTGATGTCCACATATGAGGACATTAAACTGTCACTTAAAGATGAAGGTGAAGTTTAACACATCATAGTTTAGATTCAAGATGGACTTTGTTAAAGGGATGTGTCTTAGGAGCAGACACATCCCTTTAACTGAGACACATCCCTTTAACTGAGACACATCCCTTTATCTGAGACACATCCCTTTAACTGAGACACATCCCTTTATCTGAGACACATCCCTTTATCTGAGACACATCCCTTTAACTGAGACACATCCCTTTATCTGAGACACATCCCTTTATCTGAGACACATCCCTTTAACTGAGACACATCCCTTTAACTGAGACACATCCCTTTATCTGAGACACATCCCTTTAACTGAGACACATCCCTTTAACTGAGTCACATCCCTTTAACTGAGACACATCCCTTTAACTGAGACACATCCCTTTAACTGAGACACATCCCTTTAACTGAGACACATCCCTTTATCTGAGACACATCCCTTTAACTGAGACACATCCCTTTATCTGAGACACATCCCTTTAACTGAGACACATCCCTTTAACTGAGTCACATCCCTTTAACTGAGACACATCCCTTTAACTCAGACACATCCCTTTAACTCAGACACATCCCTTTAACTGAGACACATCCCTTTAACTGAGACACATCCCTTTAACTGAGACACATCCCTTTAACTGAGACACATCCCTTTAACTGAGACACATCCCTTTAACTGAGACACATCCCTTTAACTCAGACACATCCCTTTAACTCAGACACATCCCTTTAACTCAGACACATCCCTTTAACTGTCTGCAGCTCTTCAAATGAGCCACATTGTTCCAAGAGACACAATTATTGTTTCTCATTTAGTTTTTACACTCAGAAAAAAAGTTTGCTGCTTTTAATATATATATATATATATATATATATATATATATATATATATATATATATATATATATATATATATATATATATATATATATATATATATATATATATATATATATATATATTTATATAATATATCTATAATATAATAATATATAACCCTATATATAACCATATATATATATATATATGTATATATATATATATATGTATGAAGCTATATATATATATATTTTTTGCAAATCCGTATTCAAATGTGATTTTATTTTGTTCCGTAAAAATCATTTAAAGCCATGAAAGAGTCTCAGGAGGTGAACACGAGCCTCTTCAATAGGACTGCACCGTGTCAGTCCACCAGGGGGCGCTGTGATGCACTGTGTACGTCAGTCCACCAGGGGGCGCTGTGATGCACTGTGTACGTCAGTCCACCAGGGGGCGCTGTGATGCACTGTGTACGTCAGTCCACCAGGGGGCGCTGTGGTTTTGGTTGTGCGCGCGGAAAGAAGAAGAAGTGTCGTCATTGTTTACAATCTGACAGTTTGACAGTTTTTTATTGTGACAGTTTTATATTTGTTTTATTAAACCCGGGTGTTTGTTCTTTTACAGTTTTACCTTCGGGGAGTGTTTTTTCAGACTCGTGCGTTTGTTCTTTGACATTTGTTCTCTCGGGGACTGTTTTATTCTGTGTTTTATTCTGTGTTTTTCTGGATCATGCCGCGCAGATGTATTTTCCGCTGTCCAAACTCTAACGTGTTATTCAGTCAACCCAAAGACGAAGCGACTCTTCAAAAATGGCACGACTTTATATTTACAAACCTCCCGCATTTACGAGGAGAATATAAGAACCACATCTACGTCTGTGACCAACATTTCACCCCCGACTGTCTCCTGAACAAGAGTCTGTTTGACTCTGGAGTCATCTCCACTTTGAGTCTGAGGAGCGGAGCTGTGCCTTCAGTCTGCAGGCTGCATGTACATGTGAGTATAAGTACTATATACTACTATAAATATACAGTATACACACATATATACACACATCTGCACACATCTGCAAGTACATGTGAGTATGTACAGTATATACTACTATTCAATATACACAGAGTATACACACATCTACACCCCCCACAGCCACATGTGCGACAGTGTTGGTCCCCCAACCCGAAGGTCGGAGGATCGAGTCCCGCTCGGACCAAGTTCTGTGTGTGTGAATGATAGGTGGTGGTCGGAGGGGCTGATGGCGCAGATTGGCAGCCTCGCTTCTGTCAGTCTGCCCCAGGGCAGCTGTGGCTACAATAGTAGCTTACCATCACCAAGTGTGGAAATGAATGAATAATGAGTCTAGTGTAGAGGTTTGAGAGGCTTTGACAAGACTGTAAAGAGCTTTACAAGGTTAAAGCATTATATTATTATTATTATGTGAATATATATACACGTATATATACACATACATATATATGTGTGGGGGTGTGTGTGGGGGTGTGTACACATACACACACACATACACACAGTACGTGACTCAATAAAAGGTATATATATATACAGTGTACACATATACACACAACATACATACTTTATACACACAGTACTGTGTTTCTGATGCTCGTGTCGTGTCAGCTGCTCATGTGACTGAACCAGGGAGAAAAAGACTAAACCAGGGAGAAAAAAGACTGAACCAGGGAGAAAAAAGACTGAACCAGGGAGAAAAAAGACTGAACCAGGGAGAAAAAAGACTAAACCAGGGAGAAAAAAGATTAAACCAGGTCTAAACTATGACCAAAGCTTTTATTTGTGCTCATCAGACGACAGTTTCCCATGATGCTCAGCCTCACACACAAACGTCTCTGTGCCTCTGGAGTCTGAACACAGACTGTTTCTCTGTTTTATAATTTCACTCACACTGTATTTCATGTGTTTTTTTAAATATCACAGTTAAACAGACGCATAAATAAAATATAATATATAAAAATACAAAGACAAAAGTGTCTTTTTTTTTAATGAGTGAGGATTTTGACCCACAGTCTCTTGTTTTTGTTGTGAATCATAAATCTCGTTTCTCTTCATAAATGTGTGTTTTTAATGTAAATGCTGGTGCAGTTCTGTCATTGCACCAGCAGAGGGCAGTAAACAGACGCACTCTACGGAAGCCGAGGCGCTTCCTGTGTTTACAAACCCGCAGACTCCGCTTCATTAGAGTTTGTGTTAAACTCGCTCTGTTCGTGGATTATTTGTGTTTTTTCTTCGTGATGTCGTCCTGGAGGGAGTGTGTGTTCGGCTGTGAGGTTTAAACCCGCTCTGTTCGTGTATTTTGGTGTTTTTTGTGTGTTTTTTGTGCTCTTTTCACCATGTCGTCGTGGAGGAAGTGTGTGTTCGGCTGTGAGAATTATTCTTCTCTTTACAATCTGCCCAAAGACGAAGCGGCTCGTGAGGCTTGGCTCGACTTCGTTTATGGAAACACGAACCAACAAAACTTCCCCAAAAACCTGTTTGTTTGTGACCGTCACTTTGAAGAAGAATGTTTAATGAACAAGTCCATGTTTCAGTCCGGACTGTGCCACAGGCTCACGCTCAGGCCAGGGTCTGTGCCCAGCATCTATATCAATGTACAACACTCCCCTGTGAGTATAGACACGACACACAACACACACACAACACACACACACCATACACACAACACACACACACACACATCTGTGAGTATATACACACACACACACACAGGCTCACGCTCAGGCCAGGGTCTGTGCCCAGCATCTATATCAATGTACAACACTCCCCTGTGAGTATAGACACGACACACAACACACACACACCTGTGAGTATAGACACAAGACACAACATACACACACACAACACACACATACACAACACACATCTGTGAGTATATACACACACACACACACACAGGCTCACGCTCAGGCCAGGGTCTGTGCCCAGCATCTATATCAATGTACAACACTCCCCTGTGAGTATAGACACGACACACAACACACACACACCTGTGAGTATAGACACGACACACAACACACACACAACATACACACACACATACACAACACACACCTGTGAGTATATACACACCACACAACACATACACAACACACATCTGTGAGTATATACACACCACACACAACACACACCTGTGAGTATAGACACACCACACAACACACACACATACACAACACACATCTGTGAGTATATACACACCACACAACACACACACATACACAACACACATCTGTGAGTATATACACACCACACACAACACACACCTGTGAGTATAGACACAACACACACCTGTGAGTATATATACACACCTGCACACACACACACCTGTGTGTGACACTTTGAATATTTCCTCAATAAATCCACGTTTCCAGATTATTCTCCGTTTACACAAACACGACTCTGTGTTTTGACACATGCTCCTCACAAAGGACTGGACTGGACTGGACTGGACCGGACCAGACTGGACCGGACCGGACTGGACCAGACCGGACTGGACCAGACTGGACTGGACCAGACTGGACCGGACCGGACTGGACTGGGACTTTAAATCCATCTGACTTCTTAGACTGTTTATTCTCATTGAACTGTAGTGAGAGTTGTGTCGTTTTTAGAGTTGTGTCGTTTTTAGAGTTGTGTCGTTTTTAGAGTTGTGTCGTTTTTAGAGTTGTGTCGTTTTTAGAGTTGTGTCGTTTTTAGAGTTGTGTCGTTTTTAGAGTTGTGTCGTTTTTAGAGTTGTGTCGTTTTTAGAGTTGTGTCATTTTTAGAGTTGTGTCATTTTTAGAGTTGTGTCATTTTTACCATTTGGCTCAAAAATGTCCCTGGTTTGTCAAGTTTATTGTTTTACTTCCTGGTTTTACTTCCTGGTTTGGACGTGAGCAGCAGATGTGACAAAAATAATGATGTTTCTGAGCAACTGGACTGTAGATGTTTATGAGTGTTATATTTATGAGTTATATTTACATATTTATGAGCGTTATATTTGTATATTTATGTTTGTTATATTTATGAGTTTTATATTTATAAGTGTTATATTTATACATTTATACGTGTTATATTTATACGTGTTATATTTACACATTTACGTTGGTTTCAGGGTTTGTCTGTGGAGCTGCTGGACCTGCCTGAGGAGAAGCCGTCCATTTCCTCCATCGACCTGTCTCAGCCCGTGGGCCACGGCGTGGGCCACGGCGTGGGCCACGCCCTCTACCCGCCCGCCTTAACGTCCTCGCTCGGCTCTTTTCCCGTCATGTTAATCTCTGGAAAAACTGACGCTCCGTTTCGATCCCAAAGGAACACGAGGTCAGTGGGGACGCAGCTGTCGGCGAACACGCTGAAGAATCCTGTGAGGAGCAGAGGTGTGTGAAGAACACGGACTCTGTGGGAGGAGCTTTAAAGCTGCACTGTGGAACTTTACTGGTAGAAGGTCCATCACCTGCTTTTCCCATTGATGAGATTATGTGGCCTGGAATATTCCACTGTACGGCATTAAACGTGTCAATCTTACATTTATTCAGTTACAGCTGCAAAGAAAATCACGCCTCCCGCCGCTCGCCTCACGCTGCTCGCCTCCCGCCGCTCGCCTCCCGCCGCTCGCCTCACGCAGCTCGCCACTCGCCTCCCGCCACTCGCCTCACACCGCTCGCCTCCCGCCACTCGCCTCACACCGCTCGCCTCCCGCCGCTCGCCTCCCGCCGCTCGCCTCACGCCGCTCGCCTCACGCCGCTCGCCTCACGCCTCCCGCCCGCCTCACGCTCGCCTCACGCTCGCCTCACGCTCGCCTCACGCTCGCCTCACGCTCGCCTCACGCTCGCCTCACGCTCGCCTCACGCTCGCCTCACGCTCGTCTCCATGGAGATGAGCTTTAGACCAACAGTGTCTGTGGAGCAGGGCTGGAGTCAGAGCCCCTCCCTCTCTGACGTTATATTGTGCAGTATTTTAAGAAGCACAAACCGTTTAACAGCAGTGTGTGTTAAAACGACACACACGTAATAACAGCAGTGTGTGTTAAAACGACACACACGTCATAACAGCAGTGTGTGTTAAAACGACACACACGTAATAACGGCGGTGTGTGTGTTAAAACGACACACACGTAATAACAGCAGTGTGTGTTAAAACGACACACACATAATATCGACGCCTCCATTTTAACAGAACAGGTGAGATCAGGAGCATCAGTGTCTTTCATCTGAAGAAGAAACTGCAGCTCAAACTCAGCGATATATCGACACAAATCTAATACCACCACATATCGATATTTCGATATTTGAGCTCACCCTGTATGGAGAACGACGTGTGGCCGACCCTCAGCCAGAAAAGTTCCATAGTGCCTCTTTAAAGATGAACAGATTTATCGCTCACCTGTTATGACCTCTGACCTCTTCACTCTTTTATATTATGACCTCTGACCTCTTCACCCTTTTATATTATGACCTCTGACCTCTTCACTCATTTTGTCATGACCTTCTTCTTCACCACCTCCTCCTCTTCCCCCCTCTCCTCCTCCTCCTCCTTCTCCCCCTCCCTCCTCCTCCTTCTCCCTCTCCTCCTCCTCTTCCCCCCTCTCCTCCTCCTCCCTCCCCCCCCTCCTCCTCCTCCTCCTCTCATTTCTAATCTTTCTCCTTGTGTTTTCTTTCTCAGCGGCTCAAGCCTCGACTTCGTTCCACAGTGTGAACGTGGGCGTCCAGACGGTGAAGAGGAAGATCACGTTGCCTTTGTCCCGAGCGTTCTTGGTGCAGAGTCGTCCCAAAAAGAGGCTGCGAGTGGAACGAGAGGAAGAGGAGCAGTTTGAAGAAGAGGAGGACGTGTTCCACTCGTCTCATTCAGCCAGTGTGTTGAACTTCAGTCAGCTCATGTGAGTGTGGAGGAAAAGCTCGTGTTCTGAGACGCTGGGTCGGGGCGAGGGTCTGCCTTTGGCCACGCCTCCTTTTGGTTGCCTTGGAGACGCATTAAAAACGTCTGTAATTAAATAAATGCAGTTTAATGTTTTACTATGGTACATTTAGGGCAAACCAATAACATCTCCTTGACACAGACTCGCTCCTTTATCCCTCCTGTCCTCCCCTTTAACCCCCGTGTCCTCCCCTTTAACCCTCGTGTCCTCCCCTTTAACCCTCGTGTCCTCCCCTTTAACCCTCGTGTCCTCCCCTTTAACCCTCGTGTCCTCCCCTTTAATCCTCGTGTCCTCCCCTTTAACCCACGTGTCCTCTCCTTTAACCCTCGTGTCCTCTCCTTTAACCCCCGTGTCCTCTCCTTTAACCCTCGTGTCCTCCCCTTTAACCCCTGTGTCCTCCCCTTTAACCCCCGTGTCCTCCCCTTTAACCATCGTGTCCTCCCCTTTAACCCCCGTGTCCTCTCCTTTAACCCTCGTGTCCGCTCCTTTAACTCTTGTGTCCTCTCCTTAAACCCCCGTGTCCTCTCCGCAGGGACACAGACGCTAACCCAGACTACGAGGACACTAAGTACATCGTGTTTGAGAAGAACCTGCGTCAGCTGTTTGAGCAGTGTCCCGTGTGTAACTGTGAGTGTGCGGTGCAGAGACAGAGGTGTGGGACATTTGTGTCCTTCACGCAGCACTGTCCTGAGTGTATGTACAGCCGGACGTGGCAGAATCAACCCGTGACCCGGAGCACTCCTGTGGGAGACCTGCAGCTGTCAGCCGCCGTCTACTTCTCTGGAGGATCCTTCCAGAAAATGCAAAGGGTATTTTCATTTTAATCTAAACTCCCATGATGCACTGCTCTGATCTGGTCTAATGTTTCCTCCTCACACACAGACCTGGAGTGGTGTTTTTTTTTCATTCTCACATGTTTAACACAAACCTGCAGATTTAGGCTGAAAACACTCTGTTCCACCTTGTGATGTCATCATGTGGTGATACAGGAAGTGCTCCACTGTGTTTTTAAACTCCACACACCTTCATTTATAGAATCATTTGGATCATTTCAGTCCTGGAGTTGCCAATCTTCTACTGAACTAAAGGTAAAAGGAGCTGTTCACTTGAAAACTACCACTTGATGACATCACAAGGTGAAACGTCGCATTTTGATCTTTGTAGATGTTACAGATGAATAATAAAGTGACTCAAACATGTGAGAATGAAACAAAACACAACTCCAGGTGTTTTTGAGGAGGATCAGTGTTAGTTTGTGTGGTACAGGAGCACGGTGTCATTTTCACATAATGACAACTGTGTCTGAGTCAGAACAGCTTCAGCTCCAGCTTCAGCTCCAGCTCGTGTTTGGAGCTCGTGTACAGAGTGAACAAGCATTCAATTTCTAAATCGATTTACGATTATTTCAATTATCGATTAGTTGCGATTAATTGATTCACCTAAAAATCTGAGAGTATAATTTGGTGAACGGCGCTGCAGCTGCGTTCTGCCCATGGGACACATCAGGGTCATTTAAAGTGTGTCTGTGGGACATAAACCGCTCGACTCATGGTTTAAAACATGTGACTGACCTGCTGACTCTCGCACAGAGGCGTCCAGGTTCAGTTCAGAGTCCACACGTCCAGCAGCACTTATACCTGAGAGTAAACTGTTATTATTATAATTATGTCTGTGGAGGTTAAACTACAGGGGGCGCTGTTTTAAACACGGGGTTTGGAGACGTGTCATTTTGGTCTTTACTAAAGACCTGACATTACCTCAAGAACATCTCAGTGGAGATGTGGGGCTTTTGTTTTACAGCTCATGTCTCAGAGGACTCTCCATTTTTCAAACTTAAAATATAAAGTACAGATGTTAAACTTAATATTTGTCAAAAAAGTTATGATTGTGAAGTTCAAGTACAAGTACACACTGTACAAGTACACACTGTACAAGTACACACTGTACAAGTACACACTGTACAAGTACACACTGTACAAGTACACACTGTACAAGTACACACTGTACACACTGTACTGTCTTTTTATTCACACTGTTTGTGTTTTTATAGATTTGCAAAGGAATGAACCTTCAAATCCACCAGTCGGACACTTTTAAAAAACATTCACGGATGTTTCTGGAACCTGCCATTTGCCACAACTGGAGCCTCCACCAGGAGCGAGTGTTTGAGGAGCTCCGAGAGCACCGAGAGCTGCCTGTGGCCGGAGACATGAGAGTCCAGGGTACGAACGTGTGCTAATGATGTCACGGGGCTAATGATGATGTCACGGGGCTAATGATGACGTCACGGGGCTAATGGTGACGTCACGGGGCTAATGATGACGTCACGGGGCTAATGGAAATGTCATATGCTAATGAGGTCATTCCAATGATGTCATAATGTTATTATAACATGTTAATGATGTCATATATTATAATGTTTTTGTTATTACATATATGTTACGTGTTATAATTATACGTCTTATGTTTTCAGGGCCCAGTGCTAAACTGGGGAGCTACACCATGATGGATCTGGAGAGTAAAAAAATACTGGACATCCAGCTGGTGCAGGTCAGTGTCCCACAGCCTGTGTCCCCCGCACACGTCCGTTTACACATGTATGACACATGTCCGTTTACACATGTATGACACACGTCCGTTTACACATGTATGACACACGTCCGTTTACACATGTATGACACATGTCCGTTTACACATGTATGACACACGTCCGTTTACACATGTATGACACACGTCCGTTTACACATGTATGACACACGTCCGTTTACACATGTATGACACACGTCCGTTTACACATGTATGACACACGTCCGTTTACACATGTATGACACACGTCCGTTTACACATGTACGACACACGTCCGTTTACACATGTATGACATTTCAGACGTGCGTCATACATGTTAACATGTTTAGCACACGTCTGTTTTGGTAAATTCACCCTGTTTGTAATAGAAACAGAACAGAAGTTTGTTAGCTGTAGTTTGAACGTGCCGTGTTAAAGGAGCGTGTCGCTGTAGTTTGAACGTGCCGCGTTAAAGGAGCGTGTCGCTGTAGTTTGAACGTGCCGCGTTAAAGGAGCGTGTCGCTGTAGTTTGAACGTGCCGTGTTAAAGGAGCGTGTCGTTTCATTCATGTTCTGGTCTTGAGGTCCCACATGAGGGAGCACAGTTTACATTTTCATTTTGGATGTATTTATTAAAAAAAACAGAAAAATGAGCATCTTTACTCTGAGCATCTCCACAAACTTCCTGTTTAATATTGACTTTGTTTAATATTCAGAGCAAAAAGGTGGGAGATAAAAACCTGATGGAGAGGAGAGGCCTCAAACGGAGCCTGGACCAACTGGAGGCCAACAACCTCCGAGTGGATTACATCATCACCGACCGACACGCCAAAGTGCAGAAGTATCTCCAGAGCCGACAGATCACACAGTACTACGACGTGTCCAGACTGGAGAGAGGTCAGCGGGTTTCTACAGGCACATAGAGGAGTTTATGATGTGGAAAAGTGTTTCAGTATAACGTACAGTATAATCTAATGATACAGTAACAAAATACAGAAATATGTTTTTGTTTAGGCAAAATAATTTAAAATAAGTTAAAATAAAATCACTTA
The DNA here is from genome assembly GCF_009829125.3 of Periophthalmus magnuspinnatus. NCBI lineage: Eukaryota > Metazoa > Chordata > Actinopteri > Gobiiformes > Gobiidae > Periophthalmus > Periophthalmus magnuspinnatus. The sequence continues at coordinate 155,509 of NC_047128.1, read as the reverse complement.
CTTTTAGCCCATTTTCCCCATGGCAGACTTTGTCCAGAAGTGATATTTTGCTACAGTCTTTATTTTATAGACATTTCTTGTCAAAGCTGCCGTTTTCCTGACCTGATTTGGTGACGTTTTAGTGGTTTGTGTCGTTGAGTAACTGAAAACAAAATAGTGCAGCACGACTCTCTCAATTGTTCTCACGAGACTTTCATCCCAAATTTCGGCCCAATTATAAAAGAAAAACATTTTTCTGACACTTTAAACATGATTCAACAAAATAAAGGTGTTTTTTTTTATATTTTTATTTGCCTTCACTACAGTGATGTCATGATTTACAAACAGGAAGTGAAATTTGAAACCTAAAATATTGTCAAACTGGGAAAAAATGGTAAAATCTTACGGTAAACATCTTGTTTGTTTTCATGAAATACTTTAACAATCAAACCTCTCGTAGTCACTTTACACCAGCGCTGACTAAATGCCTGTGCTGTAGATCTGTCAAAGAAGTTGGACGCCTTGTCAGAAAAGAAGGGGTTCGAGGTCGTGAAGAAGTGGTCACCCGCCCTCAAACACCACATGTACTGGGCCACGGCGTCGTCAGCGTCTGGACAGGAGAAAGTCGCCAAATGGACCTCCCAAATCAACCACATTCAAAACATACACAAGCACGAAGACCCGATGTTCCCCCAGTGCACCCACCCAGACATCAAGACCACCAACCCAGACAAGTGGTTTAAGCCCGGTAAGATGTTCACGAGGTTTGAGTGACACATGACTACACAGATCCATTTAACACACTAAAAACAGCTGTGTAAGATGTTTATGATGTTTATGAGTGACACACGACTACATAGATCCATTTAAAACACTAAAAACAGCTGTGTGTGATGATGTTTGAGTGACACATGACTACACAGATCCATTTAAAACACTAAAAACAGCTGTGTAAGATGATGTTTATGAGTGAATGACACATAACTATATTTATGGGCTGATGTAGAGTCGGTGTAGTTCATCTTCCCCACATCACACGACCTGTCTGTCCCTATAATCACCATTCCCTCATCTTTCGTTCAGACTTCAAACCTCTTCACTCTGTTTCCTCGTCTTTCTCTCTTCTCCAAACCTCTTCACTCTGTTTCTTCGTCTTTCAGACTTCAAACCTCTTCACTCTGTTTCCTCGTCTTTCTCTCTTCTCCAAACCTCTTCACTCTGTTTCTTCGTCTTTCAGGCTCCAAACCTCTTCACTCTGTTTCCTCGTCTTTCTCTCTTCTCCAAACCTCTTCACTCTGTTTCCTCGTCTTTCTCTCTTCTCCAAACCTCTTCACTCTGTTTCCTCGTCTTTCTCTCTTCTCCAAACCTCTTCACTCTGTTTCCTCGTCTTTCTCTCTTCTCCAAACCTCTTCACTCTGTTTCTTCGTTTTTCTCTCTTCTCCAAACCTCTTCACTCTGTTTCTTCGTCTTTCTCTCTTCTCCAAACCTCTTCACTCTGTTTCCTCGTCTTTCTCTCTTCTCCAAACCTCTTCACTCTGTTTCCTCGTCTTTCTCTCTTCTCCAAACCTCTTCACTCTGTTTCTTCGTCTTTCAGGCTCCAAACCTCTTCACTCTGTTTCCTCGTCTTTCTCTCTTCTCCAAACCTCTTCACTCTGTTTCTTCGTCTTTCTCTCTTCTCCAAACCTCTTCACTCTGTTTCTTCGTTTTTCTCTCTTCTCCAAACCTCTTCACTCTGTTTCCTCGTCTTTCAGGCTCCAAACCTCTTCACTCTGTTTCTTCGTCTTTCAGGCTCCAAACCTCTTCACTCTGTTTCCTCGTCTTTCAGGCTACAAACCTCTTCACTCTGTTTCCTCGTCTTTCAGGCTCCAAACCTCTTCACTCTGTTTCTTCGTCTTTCAGGCTCCAAACCTCTTCACTCTGTTTCTTCGTCTTTCAGGCTCCAAACCTCTTCGTGAAGTGGAGAAGTTGCTCTTGGACGAGCGTGTTCTTCGTGACATTCCAAAGCTCTGCTCAGAACACCAGGCGTCTTCTCTGGATGTGTTTCATAAACTCAGTCTGCAGTTCAAACCAGACGACGTCCCGTTCTCACTCATAGAGACCAAGTGCAGGTAAAACTACACAAGTACAAGTATTTAAGTACAAGTGCAAGTATTTAAGAACAAGTGCAAGTATTTAACCGCTGTATTGAAATTGTAGCACACAGGTTTTCTTTTGTTACCTCATAAAAACAGGGGCTGTGTTTCAGGTTTAGAGGCAAAATGAAGCCAACGTCCATAATTTTATATTTATTTTATTATAACACATTTAATTTTATATTTATTTTATTATAACACATTTAATTTTATATTTATTTTATTATAACACATTTAATTTTATATTTATTTTATTGTAACACATTTAATTTTATATTTATTTTATTTTAACACATTTAATTTTATATTTATTTTATTGTAACACATTTAATTTTATATTTATTTTATTATAACACATTTAATTTTATATTTATTTTATTATAACACATTTAATTTTATATTTATTTTATTATAACACATTAAATTTTATATTTATTTTATTTTAACACATTTAATTTTATATTTATTTTATTATAACACATTTAATTTTATATTCATTTTATTATAACACATTTAATTTTATATTTATTTTATTATACCACATTTAATTTTATATTTATTTTATTTAACACATTTTGAATGATTGTCTTTTTCTAATTGGACTTTTTCTTTGCTCGCTCCAGTTAAAACACTTAAAAATAACGTCACTATTTACAGCCTCAATAAAACATGAAAAAAGACTCAATGAACAAATGGTGTTTGTGGAGGTGTCGTTGTTTTAGTTGTTGTCGTAGTTGTTGTAGCTGTAATTGTTGTTGTCATAGTAGTTGTTGTAATCGTAGTTGTAGTTATTGTTGTCATTGTAGTTGTTTTTGTTGTAGTAGTTGCTGTTGTTGTAGTAGTTGCTGTTGTAGTTGTTTTTGTGGTTGCAGTTGTTGTTTTTGTCATTGTAGTTGTTTTTATTGTAGTAGTAGTTGTTTTTGTCATTGTAGTTGTTGTAGTAGTTGTTTTGTCGTTGTAGTAGTAGTTGCTGTTGTTGTTTTTGTTGTTGTAGTTGTTTTTGTCGTTGTAGTTACTGTTGTAGTTGTTTTTTGTAGTTGTAGTAGTTGCTGTTGTTGTTATTGTTGTTGTAGTTGTTTTTGTCGTTGTAGTAGTTGCTGTTGTTGTAGTTATTGTTGTAGTTGTTTTTTGTCGTTGTAGTAGTTGCTGTTGTAGTTGTTGTTTTTGTCTAGTTGCTGTTGTTGTAGTTGTTTTTGTAGTTGTAGTAGTAGTTGTTTTTGTCGTTGTAGTAGTTGCTGTTGTTGTAGTTATTGTTGTTGTCGTTGTAGTTGTTTTTGTTGCTGTTGTAGTAGTTGTTTTTGTCGTTGTAGTAGTTGCTGTTGTTGTAGTTATTGTTGTGGTTGTTTTTTGTCGTTGTAGTAGTTGCTGTTGTTGTAGTTGTTGTTTTTGTCGTAGTTACTGTTGTAGTAGTTGTTTTTGTTGTAGTAGTTGCTGTTGTTGTAGTTGTTTTTTGTCGTTGTAGTTGTAGTAGTTGCTGTTGTTGTTTTTGTCGTAGTTATTGTTGTTGTCGTTGTAGTTGTTTTTGCCGTAGTTTTTGTTGTAGTAGCAGTAGTAGTTTTTGCACGTCTGAATCATTCTTATTAAACTTTGTGTTTATTACAGGTGCAGTGATTTTAAAGTGTTTCTCATGTTTATTTTCATGTTTTATCTTTTTTCTTTATTTTGTCCCAAAAGCGACATTTTACAGTCACAGTGTTTCCCAGTATCTCCTCTGTAAAGTCAAAGGTCACATGTTAAACACATGTTAACATACATATTGTAATAAACATGTATATATTATACATATATTACATATATTATATATTCTGTTTCCTGTAGACTGTTCCTGGCAGCGATGCACTTCAATGAAAACACAGCTCCTGATCAGGAAGTGTCTGCAAACGACTTCCTGTTGGTGAAGTGGAAACAGGCCTGTCCTAATGTGAAAACCAAGGCCTCTTATGGTAACACCACGTTTACACAACTCTACAACCAAACCTGTCAGGTTTACATTTGAGCGTCTTAAATCACTTTAAGACAGAGACCCACAGACGAGTAAACAGAGGTCAGAGGTCAGAGGTCATGTGTTAAACGTTTGTAATGTTTTGTGCTGCGTGAAATCGATACTAAAACCCATTAAAGTTTTGTTCAAAAGACAAATCAAATTGAACCAAACAATATGAGACAGTTTATAATTTTATAAACTTTATTTTGATTCAAAAGAAAAGACTTGAACATGATCATTTTTTAAATAATTATGTGCCTGGTTCTGACATGGACCAAGGCCGTTATAAAGAAAAGGTCAAACTTTTCCCTGTAGATGTGATGTGTTTTCAGTATTGATACTTATTCATGTGAGTATTTAGAGCGTAGACTGTAAATACAGATGGACGTGGCTAACGCGCTCGCCACCGCCTTCCAAACAGGAAGTGATCATGGACGAAGTGGTTCCTTTGCTCTCTGGTTGCAATTGATTATTATAAAAAATATCATGGCTCCTCTCGCCGTCTCTGCTGCTTCACTCATTTTGGTCTTAAATGTTCGTATTAACCCTCTACATGATCCTGGGGTTTTTATTTCACTATTGTGTCTGTAAATCAAGATATGAACATTAATAACAGACAAATCAGGTCCTTCTGTCCCCGAGGTCGCTCCTGTTAGCGTTAGCAACAGGTTTGATTGACAGAGTTGCTAAGCGCCCGCTCCCTGTTAAACGAGGGTGTGGGCGGGAAAAGGCGTGACCTTCAACAGCCTCGCTCCTGATTTTGTGATCAGATTTCCAAATATGGCTCCTAGTTGCCGTTTAGCCTCTGTACCTGCTCTGACCTCGATGAGCTTCATTTGGAGCTGAAGCTGTGGTGACGTCTCCGTCTCTTCTTTGTTCAGTCTATGGTCTAGTATCAGTTAGTATTTTTTATTTTTCCAAATCTCTAAAACACAAACGTTTGTTGCAGGTTACGTGCGTGACCTGATGAGCCTCCTCTTCACAGAAGTTCTGAATCATCCGTCTTATTTTGCTTTAAAGAAAAGCATTTGGACCAAACCTCCAGAGATGATGGAGCTGCACCCGGGATTTTGACTCCAAACAAGCCGCCATTTTAAAAGAGGCTCGTGTCTGTCGTACTGTTCAACTGTTCAACTGTTAAACTGTTCAACTCTTCAACTGTTCAACTCTTCAGCTGTTCTATTCTTCAACTGTTCTACTGTTCAACTCTTCAACTGTTTAACTGTTCAACTCTTCAGCTGTTCTATTCTTCAGCTGTTCTATTCTTCAACTGTTCTACTGTTCAACTCTTCAACTGTTCAACTCTTCAACTGTTAAACTCTTCAACTGTTAAACTCTTCAGCTGTTCTATTCTTCAACTGTTCAGCTGTTCAACTCTTCAACTGTTCTACTCTTCAGCTGTTCTATTCTTCAACTGTTCTACTGTTCAACTCTTCAGCTGTTCTACTCTTCAGCTGTTCTATTCTTCAACTGTTCTACTGTTCAACTCTTCAGCTGTTCTGTTTGAAATTACTTCACGACATCTTCAGTTGTTTTCTTCTGAGTTTTTTCAGTATGAAAAATACTTAAATATCTGTATTTATATGAATAATACTTAAACATCTGTATTTCTGGTGTAGTTGGATAAAACTAAAGTGAATTATTTTACTCACTGAAAAAAGGTTCAACATTAGTGGAGTTTTGTTCATATTCATGAAAAGCCTTATGTAAACAGGAGGAGGGTTTGACTCGAGTGTTACAGGTTCACACCAGAGTCACTCTGTGTAAACCGTCAGTGTTTTGTAAATGTTTTATAAATAAAAAACATTTTAAAAACATGAATGTCACTTTAAACTGCTCCTTGGTTTGTTTGAGTTTAGAGTAAATACAAAAGATGCACTATGGAACTTTTCCAGTGGAGATTCTGCCTGTCTCCATGGAGATGCTCAAAAATAAGTTCAAAAAGCATGCATTCTGAGCGGAATCGCCTCTCCACAGATCTGTCCTGTGACTTCCAGGTTTGTCTCCATGGAGATATTCTATTAAAGGTCCTGTATTACACAAACTGAGGAAGCGACATTAGAACCGATCAGAGCAGTGCATTATGGGCCCTTTAATGCCACACTGTGGAACATCTCCATGGAGACGGCAGAGACAGGTGCTTCTGTGGAGGGTTGAGTTTTCTGTGGTTTTGTTAAACTGAACAAGTTCGACTGGGTCCTCTAGGATTTCAAGTCAAGATGATATTAATTATGTTTTTAATTTGTGTTTGTTTTTAATCTGAAAAACGATGTTTGAGAAATGAAACGTCAAAAGATCTGAAACCAGATGATTATGACTCTACATGTTTACAGACGGGCATTATGAAGTCCATGGGAGTTTCGTTGGGAGTTTCATTGGGAGTTTCTTTTGGAGTTTCGTTGGTCAAACTGTTTTATTCTGTTAAACTGTTTCTACGGCGTCACAGCCTGATTTCCCATTGATCCATTTTCCACATTCCTGACAAAGCCCATTGTTCCGTGACGTTCCCTGTTTGTCAGATTCCCAGGTGCTTCTGGACGTGCGGCGGGTGGCGGGAGACGACTCGTACCGTCCAGACGATCCCAGGGAGCTGTGCGGCCGCCTCTTCACCTCCTGCTACATGTCCAGTGAAAACTCCTCCACGGAAACGAGGAGCAGAGCCCACGAGCTGGCCCGGCAGATCGGCAGGTGAGACAATGTGACAGGTGAGACAATGTGACAGGTGAGCCACAACACGACAGGTGAGCCACAGCACGACAGGTGAGCCACAGCACGACAGGTGAGCCACAGCACGACAGGTGAGCCGCAGCACGACAGGTGAGCCACAGCACGACAGGTGAGCCACAGCACGACAGGTGAGCCACAGCACGACAGGTGAGCCGCGACACGACAGGTGAGCCACAGCACGACAGGTGAGCCACAGCACGACAGGTGAGCCACAGCACGACAGGTGAGCCACAGCACGACAGGTGAGCCGCGACATGAATAATAATAATCTGATGTGGCAGGTGCCCCCCGTCGAGCTCGCTGTCGTCTGATTGGTCTATATTGTGTTTTCTTTGAACCTTTTTTTCATTTCAAATGAAGGTTCTGTTTTGTTAAAGAAACCGTCTAAGATTTTGATTTAAAAGTTCATAAATTTTTCCTTTAATCGTCCACGGAAACAAAACTTTGGGTTTAAACATAAAAATATAAAACTGACTGTAGATTTAATCCATGTTCTGATGTTTCCTCCTCACAAACACCTGGAGTTGTGTTTGTTTCATTCTCACATGTTTGAGTCACTTTATTATTCGTCTGTAACATCTACAAAGATCAAAACGCTCTGTTCCACCTTGTGATGTCATCAAGTGGGAGTTTTAACTCCTCCTTTTACCTTTAGTTCAGTCGAGATAAGAGGCAACTCCAGGACTGAAATGATCCAAATGATTCTATAAATGAAGGTGTGTGGAGTTTAAAAACACAGTGGAGCACTTCCTGTGTCACCACATGATGACATCACAAGGTGGAACATTTACTTCACATGTTACTTCTGTTCATATTCAGAGTTTGGACCGTAACATAAATGTTCTTCTGTTTTTCCAGCACACATCTGAACATCAACATCGACCTGGCGGTGAAAGGCATTCTGGGGATTTTCTCCGCCGTCACCGGGATGTTTCCAAAGTTTAGAGCCAACGGAGGCGGCGACAGAGAGAACGTCGCCCTGCAGAACGTCCAGGTCAGAGGTCAACATTCAGGTCAGAGGTCAACGTTCAGTTTAATGTGAACTTGAAAACAACAGAACAGCCGTGATAGAACAGCTGTGTTAATAGAACAGTTTTAACAGCTGTGTTGTGTTTACAGTTGTGTTGTGTTCACAGTTGTGTTGTGTTCACAGTTGTGTTCACAGTTGTGTTGTGTTCACAGTTGTGTTGTGTTCACAGTTGTGTTCACAGTAGTGTTCACAGTTGTGTTTTTGTGTGTGTTGTTTCCTCACTCTCCTCGTGTCCAGGCTCGTGTTCGGATGGTTCTCTCGTACCTCTTCGCTCAGCTGAGCCTTTGGGCTCGGGGCAAACCTGGAGGACTCCTGGTGCTTGGGTCTGCAAATGTAGATGAAAGGTAAATAAAGGAACAGTATGTAACATTTTATTTTTTAATCTCATAAACTGGAGCTGTCTGTCCACATAAACATGTTCAAATCAAATATATTGTAATGATAAGAGTTTAATGCAGGTTTATTCTTAAAAACAAAAAACACTGGATATAACGACCCCTTTATTTATAATTTCATGTGTCCAATCAGAGCTCAGAATGAGCGTCACATGACTCATTTGTGTTGCAGGTTCAAAGCTGAAATCCAATTGTTTTAATCCTAAAATGTCTCTCTCTGATCTGATTGGTCATTAAACCCCCAGCACCTGCAGCCAATCAGGACTCAGAGCTGAGTCTGGAAATACAGAGATATATATGTACTAATATAAATACATAAATATAAACATATAAACAGCGTCTGTAAATCAAGATCTGAACATTAATAACAGACAAATCAGGTCCTTCTGTCCCCGAGGTCGCTCCTGTTAGCAACGCTGTCAATCAAACCTGTTGCTAATGCTAAGCGCCCACTTCCTGTTAAAAGGGAAGGGGCGTTACCTTCAACAGCCTCGCTCCTGATTGGCTCTTTGGTTGCTATGATACTAGTGATCTGAATTACAGATATGTAACTCTGCTCCAGATTAGCCGTTAAACTCCTCGATGTGCTTCATTTGAGCTGAAGTGACGTCAAACTCAGTCACTTCTTTACCGTCTGAGGCACTTTCCCTCCAAACCAAGTCATAACTAAACAGAACCATTTGCACTTTACACAGACTTTAATGGCAGTACAACTCGTCTCTATGGAGATGTTGCTACTTTGCCTGGAATGTTCCACAGTGTGGCATTAAACTTTTCTGTCATACATTTATTAAATTACAAGTGTTTTTATTGCTTAAAAATACCTCAATAAACATTTTGCAGTGTGGGAGCTCGCCTCTCCACAGATTTGGCCTGCTTCTATCTAGAAAGATGAGTTTAATGTAATTTTAGGCAAAGCCAAAACATCTCCATGGAGACGAGCAGACGGCAGACTCGACAACAGTGCAGTTTTAAACGTGTTGTATTTTTTCTGGCCTTCTTTCAGTCTGACTGGATATTTCACTAAGTACGATTGTTCCAGCGCCGACATCAACCCCATCGGAGGCATCAGTAAAACCGACCTGAAGGCCTTTCTGAAGTTCTGTGTGGACAGGTTTAAACTCACTGCTCTCACAAGGTAACACATGATGTAACAGACGTGATGTAACAGACGTGATGTAACAGACGTGGTGTAACAGACGCGACGTAACAGACGTGATGTAACAGACGTGATGTAACGCGGGGACGAAGTAACGCAGGCGCGACGTAACGCAGGCACGGCGTAACAGATGCAATGTAACACGGGCACGATGTAACACAGGAATAACGTAAAACAAATTATGTAAAACAGGAATAGTGTAACGCAAGAATAAGGTAACACAGAATAATGTAACACAGAATAATGTAACGCAGGAATAATGTACGGAATGTTTATTTTGTCAGTGTTACACGGTGAGACCTGCAGTCACACAAACATGGCGTCCTCAGTGTTGGAGACTTACAGTTGTACAAACATGGCGTCCTCAGTGTTAAAGAGTGAGACTTACGGTGGCACAAACATGGCGTCCTCAGTGTTATTTTGAAAGTGTCCTGTGATATCCCACTTTTCAGATCAGGGACGATGTCATGAATAAACATCTTTAAATCCATATTAATCTCTGTTGTAAGAACTTTAATAATGTTACGTGTGTTTAATCAGTTTGAGGAACATGGCCAAGATTTTTCAGCACAAAGAAATAAAAAGTCATGTATTAGTGGAGCGTGTGGATCTTTTGAGCAGCTGTTGGTGCCACCTAGTGGTGAAAGTGAAGCGTAGGTTACAGTTCCCTCAAACATCGACGTTTATTATCGTCTGCATCCACTTTATGCTGTTTACTGTTTACAGAGTCTGCAGGCAAAAGGTGAATGAAATATTAAATTAATGTAGTAGTAGAAGTAGTAGTAATAGTAGTAGTAGTGGCAGTTGTTCATATGTATTTATTTGAATTCGTCCATCTCTGGTAATAGTTGTACGTGCATCTATTTCCTTCTCCACAGCATCCTTGCGGCGCCCCCTACAGCTGAACTGGAGCCACTGATAGATGGACAGGTGTCTCAAACAGACGAGGTAAGACGACCAAAGCCTGGAGTTTAACAATGGTTTATAAATGTTTGTAACAATGGTTTATAAATGTTTTTAACAATGGTTTATAAATGTTTTTAACAATGGTTTATAAATGTTTTTAACAATGGTTTATAAATGTTTTTAACAATGGTTTATATATATCTGAGTTTTGTCTAACTTTTAAAACACTCTTGTTGCCAGGCGGACATGGGGATGACGTACTCAGAGCTGTCTGTGATTGGCCGACTGAGGAAGATCTCAAAGTGCGGTCCTTTCAGTATGTTCTGTAAACTCATCCACATGTGGAAGGACACGCTCTCACCAGCAGAGGTCAGTCAAGACCACATCAAATATGTGACGTGTTTAGGTCGTAGGTTTAACTCTCAAATGATTATGATAATATAAAAATATAGTTTGCTTCTGTTCTGACCAGTTACTTCCAACACGAGTCCTGATCAAACATTTGACCTGGAGGCTCTGGCGTCCGCTTGTTTCTATGGAGACGCGTTGGCGGACATTTTGTATTTAGTGTGTTAGTTCCGTTAAAACACATCCATCTTGTATTTATTAAATTCTAGATCTTTTCAAAGTTCAGAAAACCTTGAAAAACAGGCGTGCATGTTTTTGTTTTTGTTGAATTACTTGGTAACACTCGAGGAGAATCTGCGTGAACCTTCTCGGTTTAGGATTACAGGGCCACGTTTTTATTTATCGTACACTTTCAGTATTTTATTATTTAAAGTTTATAGAAGTAAATGATTCAATATTTAATCCGTCTGTTTGGTAAGTAAAGAAAATCAGTGCCACATTTACCTCCAGACTTGATTCTGTTGCAGCTTCTGTCCCACAGTCTCATCTGGTTTGTGCAGGTGTCTGACAAAGTGAAGCGCTTCTTCCGGATGTACTCCATAAACCGACACAAAATGTCCACCGTGACGCCGTCGTACCACGCCGAGGTCTACAGCCCCGACGACAACCGCTTTGACCTGCGCCAGATCCTCTACAACACTCGCTGGAGCTGGCAGTTTAGAGCCATCGACGCCCAGGTGTGTGTTTGTGTGTCTGTGTGTGTGTCTGTGTGTGTGTATATATGTTTGTGTGTGTGTATATATGTTTGTGTGTGTGTATATATGTTTGTGTCTTCTGTTCTCACCTGTGACCCTCCTCCCTCACCTGTGACCCCCTCACCTGTGACCCTCCTCCCTCACCTGTGACCCTCCCCCCTCACCTGTGACCCCCTCACCTGTGACCCTCCCCCCTCACCTGTGACCCTCCTCCCTCACCTGTGACCCTCCTCCCTCACCTGTGACCCTCCTCCCTCACCTGTGACCCTCCTCCCTCACCTGTGACCCCTCCCTCACCTGTGAAAGTGATTGTATGGATTTTAAACCTGTTTCTTGTCGTTTCTTCTCAGGTGTCTCAGATTTCTCCACAGGAGGATCCTCTGGAAGAATGAACCACAGTGTTAAAGCCTTTATATAAACATGAAACCTTTGACCTTTGACCTCTAAACACACAGCTCTGTTTGTGGGTGAGTGACAGTTTGACCTTTGACCTCCAAACACACAGCTCCGTGTTTGTGGGTGAGTGACAGTTTGACCTTTGACCTCCAAACACACAGCTCCGTGTTTGTGGGTGAGTGACAGTTTGACCTTTGACCTCCAAACACACAGCTCCGTGTTTGTGGGTGAGTGACAGTTTGACCTTTGACCTCCAAACACACAGCTCTGTGTTTGTGGGTGAGTGACAGTTTGAATGTTCAGGGGCTGTGGCTCGTCTCGATGTGGAGCCTCAGAGCCGCCGTCACATGGTCAGTCTGGACCTCACCCCCTGGACCTCACTCCCTCCATCGTGTGTTTTATAAAGAGGTCAGAGGTCAGTCTGGGCCTCACTCTCTGGACCTCACTCCTTCCGTTGCATCTCGAGTCAGAACCAAACAATCGTCCAATCAGATTTGTTTGTTTTTGTGTAACATTATGTTTCACAAATGGAAAAATCTGTACAAACACGTATCAGATGCCCTCCCCGTGTGTGTCAGACGCCCTCCCCGTGTGTCAGACGCCCTCCCCGTGTGTCAGATGCCCTCCCCGTGTGTGTCAGATGCCCTCCCCGTGTGTCAGATGCCCTCCCCGTGTGTCAGATGCCCTCCCCGTGTGTGTCAGATGCCCTCCCCGTGTGTGTCAGATGCCCTCCCTTTGTGTAAATCTGTACAAACTTGTTCTGATGTGATTCTTATTTTAGTTTTTCAGTTTTTCTGTCAGTTTTCCTCTTAAAGGTTCACTATGTAACTTTTCTGTGGGGGTTGTGCCTTGGGTTTGTGTTTAAAATACAAAAATAAATGTGACTCAGACGTGCGTTCTGTTTATTTAGAGACTTTATTTTACATATCAGACAAAGATAATATTAACTCAGATAAACAGTTTAATAAAAGTCTGCCTCCTGCAGGTTCACAAAGGTACTACACTCACATCTGACCCTGTGTCCAGTAAATGGACAGACCTGTGTCCAGAGGCTTGACCTGCACAGACACATACAGGTGTGTCCAGGACCTGCAGAGAGACAGACAGGTGTGTCCAGGACCTGCAGAGACACATACAGGTGTGTCCAGGACCTACAGAGACACATACAGGTGTGTCCAGGACCTGCAGAGAGACAGACAGGTGTCTCTCTCTCTCTTATGGACAGACCTGTGTCCAGATCCTCCAGACTCTGTCCCTGAGCTGCAGAGGCTGCACTAGCTCTGAGTCCTGATGCTGGGGTTTAGTGACCAATCAGATCAGAGACATTTTAGGTTTAAAATAACTGGATTTCAGTGCCAAGACTTTTGACCTTTGAAAAGACACAGTATATAGTTTTGAATAGTTCTTCCTGTGCTCATGTCCATCTCTGTGAAGCCCTTGTCCTTTAGAATGTTCTGAAACCTGCTGTTCTGTTGTGTTCAGTCTGAAGTCGTGTTAGAACTGAGTTAAATGTCAGAATGGCGTCACGAACAGGATCCTCCTCCATTCATCCTGTTGGTGGTGCCATTGTGTGAAGGAGCTGCTGCAGATGTTCAGATGTGATGACGTCGGACACAGAGGCTCTGGAGTTTATTCAGCCTCTGGATCTGCACATACACAGACTGTACTTACTGCATGTGGAGTTTGAGTTTGTGGTTTGTTCAGTACAGACACGAGTGTGAGGCTGATGTCTGCAGTTTGTCTTTGAGAGGAAATAACAGAAAAGAAATCTCTGCTCAAATCAAGTCCAAATAAAACCAACATTTCCAAAGTGATTTTTGTACAGATTTGTTGTATTTACACAGAGGAGGGTGAGTCTGTGCGACACAGAGACACTGAGGAGCCATGAGTCCAGAGCCAAAACCCAGGGATCAGAGTGTGAGTGAAGGTGGTGTTGAAGGTGTAGAGGTGGGTCAGTTGGTCAGAGGAGACTGTGTAGAAGGACAGAGAGCCAGCAGGACAGTCCACAAACACTGCGACTGTCCCAGAAGAGGAGGAGCGGGGCTGAAGGAGGGGGGTTAGTTTTTTATTATGATGAACAGAGAAACCATCTTCAGAACACTCCAGACTCCAGGACTGAGCATTGTGTCCAAACAAACTCTCATAACTCTTTCCTTTCCTTCTGATTCTTCTGTAAGACACTGAAATATAAACCTCTCCACTCCACTGGACCTCCCAGTAACAGCGACCAGTCAGACCAGTGGAACACAGGATCTGAGCCAAGTGGTCAAATCTGTCCTGATGATCTGGATACGGCTGCTCCTCTGTCACATGTGTCACCTTCTTGTTGTTGTCAGACAGTTTGAGTTTTCTGTGAGCTGTGTTTGGATCCAGAGTGAGATCACAGAAATCTGATGGAGAGAAGACACAACACAGCAGCAGTTAGTCCCATGTGGAGACACACATTTAATTATAGTTTAATATGAGTCAATCTATTCATGAAAGATTTAAAGTCCATTATTTATGATGATTTTATTTGTGAATCATGTCTTATATTTGGCTCATGTTTCTTTTGCTTCAGCTCTATATTTCCTCTATATTTCCTTTAGTTTCAGCCTCACATCTGTGTGTCTCTGTGTTTCAGGAGCTTGTTCACAGCTTCTGTCCTTTTGCCAGTGTTTGTGTGTCTGTTGTTGTTCTAGTGATGAGGAGGAGGCAGCAGAGGAGCTCAGAGGAGAACAGGGGATTGGTTTAAATCCACTGTCTCCAGAAGAAGAATGAAGATCACTGTTGTGTTTGAGCTGAAACATGAGTGCAGTCGTGGACACAGCTCTGGACTAACTGCTGTTAATAAATTACTGTTTTGGTTCTTTTTGGTTGTGGATTTGTAACTGTTCAGGACAGAGGTTTTACTGTTTCTTATAAAACAACAAACATCAAATACTGAGTAATATTAAACACAACTGTTTAAGTATTTATTTTATACTCACTCTTCCAGGGGCAGACGGTTAACCAGTGAAGACCTGCAGGCTCCAGCCTGAAGGACAGAGGGACATTAAAGAGGCTCATTAAAGCTTCACATGTGACCTGAGAAAAGGACTGAGTCTGTTTAGTACAAGTGTGTGTGTGTGTGTGTGTGTGTGTGTGTGTGAGAGAGAGACTACACACACTGTTGTACAGAGCGACAGAGACAAGTCTGAGCTCCATCTGAGTTTTTAAATGATCCACAAAGGAATCAGTGAGAAACAGACGCTAAAGTCAAACCCAGAGAATAAATAAGTGAATATGTGTGTGTATATGTGTGTGTGTGCGGGGAGTTAGTCATGGAGTTTTCATCTCTGTAATGTGTGGTCAGGTGGACACACACACACACATATACACACACCCCAACATACACACCCCAACGCGTGGTCAGGTGGACACACACACATACACACTGTAATGCGTGGTCGTGGTCAGGCGGACACACACATATACACAGACACACTGTAACGTGTGGTCGTGGTCAGGTGGACACACACACACACACATACACATACACACTGTGGTCGTGGTCAGGCGGAGGGCGCTCGTTACAGCCATTAACATCTGGGACAGAACAAGAACACGACTTGTAGATTTACACTGATACAAACTGAGACCAGGAGAAGGACCAGGTCTAAACCCAAGATCCAGGACTCAGCCGAACCCAGTCCTCACACCTCTGTCTATAAGGCTCAACAGGAACCGTACACAGGTATAAATATAACTACTACTACTGCTACTACTACTACTACTACTACTGCTACTACTACTGCTACTACTACTGCTGCTACTACTACTACTACTACTACTGCTACTACTACTACTGAACTTTGTGCCAGTGTTTGATTCTTGTGAGGTCCAGTAATTACACAGATATGAACCATGAACCAGGTCCAACATGTGGACCAATGCAGGTGGAGCTGGGAGTCGCCTGAGGGTTGGTGGTTCCTCTGCCTTTGTGCCTAAAGGCCTCACCTCCAGTGTGCTGCTGTGTGTGTGCCAGACAGGAGGGGGCGCTCTCACCTGACACACAGCAGGGGGCGCTGGTCCTGTAGAGCGGTCAGGAGCTCGGCTGAGGGTCCTGGATGGTTGTAGCTCAGGTCTAACTCTCTCAGGTGGGAGGGGGCGGAGCTCAGAGCTGAGGCCAGAGCAGCCCCGCCCCTCTGTGAGACCAGACATCCAGACAACCTAAAGACACAGCATTACACTCATGTGGACACAAGGGGGCAGAGTGCATCATGGGAGCACCTCACCTGAGCGTCTCCAGTCTGCAGGAGGCGCTCTTCAGTCCAGAACACAGCAGCTCCACTCCTGAGTCCTGGAGGTCGTTGTGACTGAGGTCCAGGTGTGTGAGACTGGAGGAGCTGAGGACTGAGGCCAGAGCTTCACAGCTTCTCTCTGACAGGTCACAGCTGCTCAGTCTGGAGAGAGAAAACAGTGTTTATGTAGAAGTTGAATCAAACCATCCTCTGTTAAACAAATGTTACTCACAGAGCTTTGTTGGAGGCCTTGACCACAGGCAGCAGCCTCAGGAGAGCCTCCTCTGAAGCACAGTATTTCTTCAGCTCAAACTGGTCCAGATCTTCTTCTGATGACAGTAAGATGAAGGCCAGAGCTGAGCACTGAGCAGGAGACAGTCCACCTTCAGACAGACATCCTAAACTGAGGTACTGTTGGACCTGCTCCACCAGAGAACGATCATTCAGTTCATTCAGACAGTGGAGCAGGTTGATGCTCCTCTCCAAAGACAAATGCTCACTCAGCCTCTTCTTGATGTACTTAGCTGTTTTCTGATTGGTTGGGGAGCTACTTCCTGTCTGTGTCAGCAGACCTTGTAGAAGGCTCTGATTGGTTGACAGTGACAGACCCAGGAGGAAGCAGATGAGCAGGTCCAGGTGTCCATTTGGACTCTGTAAGGCCTGGTCCACAGCTGTCTGGTGAAGGTGCTTTAGTTTTCTTTTCACATTGAACTTTGTACACCTCTGTGTTTTCTCTGACAGCAGGTTGATCCCTGTGTTGATGAAGGTCTGATGGACGTGAAGAGCAGCCAGAAACTCCTGCACACTCAGATGGATGAAGAAGTAGACCTTGTCCTGGTACAGACCTGGCTCCTCTCTAAAGACCTGTGTGAACACTCCAGAGTACACTGAGGCCGCTACAGCGTCCAGTCCACACTCCCTCAGGTCACACTCGTAGAAGATCAGGTTTCCTTTCTGCAGCTGCTCAAAGGCCAGTTTTCCCAGAGACTCCACCATCTTCCTGGTCTCTGGACTCCAGTGTGGGTCTGTCTCAGATCCTCCTTCATACTTGATGTTCTTGACTTTGGCCTGAACCACCAGGAAGTGGATGTACATCTGAGTCAGGGTCTTGGGCAGCTCTCCTCTCTCTCTGCTGTTCAACAAATGCTCCAGGACTGTGGCAGCGATCCAGCAGAAGATTGGCATGTGGCACATGATGTGGAGGCTTCTGGACGTCTTTATGTGGGAGATGATTGCGTCGGCCTCTTCTCTGAACCTCTTCCTGAAGTACTGCTCCTTCTGTGGGTCGGTGAATCCTCTGACCTCTGTCACCATGGAGACGCACTCAGCAGGGATCTGATTGGCCGCCGCAGGTCGTGTGGTTATCCAGAGGCGAGCGGAGGGAAGCAGACTCCCCCTGATGAGGTTTACCAGCAGCACGTGCAGTGAGGTGGACTCTGTGGGGTCGGTCAGGGCCTTGGTCTTGGTGAAGTCCAGAGGAAGTC
The DNA here is from genome assembly GCF_009829125.3 of Periophthalmus magnuspinnatus. Classification (NCBI taxonomy): domain Eukaryota; kingdom Metazoa; phylum Chordata; class Actinopteri; order Gobiiformes; family Gobiidae; genus Periophthalmus; species Periophthalmus magnuspinnatus. The sequence goes on along the minus strand of NC_047128.1, from coordinate 137,952 downwards.
TGCACTCGTCCAGACCGTCAAAGATGAAGAGCACCTGGAGGTCTTCAAAGCTGCAGAGTTCTGTTTGTGTTTGACTAAAGAAGTGATGAACAAGTGTCAACAAGCTGAAGCTTCTCTCCTTCAGCACATTGAGTGCTCTGAAAGTGAACGGGAACAGCAGCTGTATGTCCTGGTTGGCTTTGCCTTCAGCCCAGTCCAGACTGAACTTCTGAGTGAGCACTGTTTTCCCGATGCCAGCCACTCCCTTTGTCAGCACTGTTCTGATTGGTCCATGTGTGTGAGCTGGGCCTTTAAACATGTCTTCACATGTGATGGGTGTCTCTGCTGGGTATGGTTTCCTGGAGGCTGTTTCCATGTGTCTGACCTCATGTTCCTGGTTGACCTCTGAAGACCCTCCCTCTGTGATGTAGAGCTCTGTGTAGATCTGATTCAGAAGGGTGGGGTTTCCTGCTTTAGTGATGCCCTCAAACACACACTCAAACTTCTGCTGCAGGTTAGACTTCAGTTTACGCTGATAAACTCCAGAATAACTCCCTGAATGAAGACAACAGATACAGGCCTGAGTCTCAGAGAATATAAAACGACTGTGAGAACCTTGTTAAATGTGTTAAATGGTCCTACTGCTCCTCAGACACTCAGCCAGTTCCTCCTGCTTCATCCTCCTCAGGAAGTTCAGTGTGATCTTCAGAACAGCCTCACTGCTGCTCCTCTGCTCTTCATCCTCCTCTGGCTCTAAGAACTCTGGGTAATCTGTACTCAGAACCTTGTGGATCTTCTTCAGCTCCTTCTGGACAAAAGTGAAGATGTCCTCCTCCAGAAGCTGAACAGACACATTATAAACAACACAAACACAGTCAGTGTCAGATCTGTGTGGAACAAGTTCTCATTCATCTGAACATTTACAAACTTTAGTGACAGACCTTAAATATGGAGTCCAGCTGTGTCTGATGGTGCTGACCACTGGAGACCTCTGGACCCTGCTGCTCCACTCTGTGAGAGAGACTCATCAAACACTTATGTTCAGTTCAATCGTTTTATTCAATGGAAACTCACGGCTCTGTTGAAAATTCATGTGGACGTCCCATAGACCAGTCACTCCTGAGGGACTCACAGATGGGACCAGGTTCAGACGGAGGATGTTTCTGGTGGATCCTGAGACACAGAAGAAAACACACTTCAGTCACAGTAAAACACCTGGGACTGTTATGACTCAGGTCTGAAACTTCTACAAAGTGTGAGGCCCTCACCACAGACAGTGCCACAGTTTGAACAAAGAAACATTTTACAATATTTTCTCTTTCATTATTCCTGTAAATTAATTCTATAATTAACATGTTATTTTAAACCTCAAAGTTGTTCCTGTCCAGACTCTGGTCCAGGCCTGACAGTGACACTGAATGTAATGGATGTTTGACAAACCTTTTCACTCTTAAAATCCTTCAGTGTCTGTGTTTAAATGCACTTAAAATCTGATCATAATCTGATTTCTGCAGTTGTCAGATTATTGACATGTGACCTCCTGTGTTCTGTGGATGTAAACACAGTCAAGATCTGATCTGTGGCTCAGACTCACTGTGGACCAGGCTCCTGTTTAAAATCAATCAGTCGTCCAATAGAGCGTTCACTCTCCAGCGCCGCCCTGCTGGTGGTGGGCGGGGCTGCGTCTGGTCTCTCTCTAATCCGTGCTCAGTCCAGAGTCCTACAGAATGACATCACACTGTTTAGCCCCGCCCACTGCTCACATGGTTCATCTCATGTCGTTTTGTCAAATACCTCCATAAAGACACTTTCAAATCAAAATGTAAAGGACGAGACGCCAAAAGAGCGAAACATTTATGAAATACGACTGTACAATGACATTTTCCCATTGAGAAGAAATCACAAAAGCACAAAATCACTTCAAACAAACAGTAATCAGAACTCAGCCTTTGCATCTGTTTTATAAAGACATGAATCACAAAAGGCACAGTGCACATATGAGACTGTAGAGGCCAGGCCTGTGCCACAAAGTCACCAGGTTAGAAATGTGTTTGGTGTTTCTGACACGTGTTTCCTAAAAATGAGCTCGACTGAATCAAAAAAGATTCACTTCAAACGCCCTTTATGTCCCTGCACTCCCTCAACACGCCAAAACACTGCTCCTCCCACAAATGAAACACCTGCTGCACTAATGACCTTTAACAGGCCCGGGCGAGGCCCGGGCGGGGCCCGGCTGAGGCCCGGCTGAGGCCCGGCTGAGGCCCGGCTGAGGCCCGGCTGAGGCCCGGCTGAGGCCCGGCTGAGGCCCGGCTGAGGCCCGGCTGAGGCCCGGCTGAGGCCAGGGCGGGGCCCGGGCTTATCAAAATATGTAACCAGTGCCCCCTAGAGGCTGGAGGTGCATTTTGAAACATAAACATTGACTTATTAACATGATCTGAACCAAAAATGAGAGAAGACGTTATCAACGAGTTCTATTAAAAACACAGACAAAACATAGTTTGATCTGAAGAAAAAATAAATAATAATTATTAAAACTATTCAAAATAAAAACATGAAATATCAAACAGTGGAAGTTTAGAGCAGAAAAACTACACTGCAATTAAACAAACACATCACAACAAATATAAGAAGAAACTATGAGGAGTAAAAGACACACGTCCATAGATCTGATATGGACATGTGCTCTATGTAGTTAAATATATTTAACATAAGAGAAATATCAGAACAGAAACACTTTAACACTGTTGTTCCTGTTTAAGGATGTTGCTGCTACAGAAGAGACAAACCTAAAAACATAAACACTCATGATTCTGTCCAGTTCATCTGCAGCAGCGAGTCCTTCCTCTTCAAGTTTGAAACATACAGTAAGTTTAGATAAAGCACTGGGCTCTCAAACTGTGACATAACGACATAACAAGACCAGGAAATAAACCAGGAAATAAACCAGGAAATAAACCAGGACCAACTCGGGTTTAAACTAAATCTGTACCAAACCTAAAGACCAAAGTCTACCAGACCTAAGGACTAAACCAGGACTAAACCAGGACTAAACCAGGACTAAACCAGGACTAAATTCAGTGTTAAATAAAATCAAACTAGTGAAACCTGAGTGGATCCAAAGAGTCCAAAGTGTGTCAGAGAAAAAGCACCTAACTGAAGGAAGTAGATTATTGTGTTTTGTTCCTGACTCAGAGCTGCTCCTCTATTGGCTGCTGTCCAGGTGGGCGGGGCTTCACACAGATGAGTGACAGGAGCTGCCCCTGAGCTCTGTGTCTGTGCAGGCCTCATTCTGATCAGGACTAAACCAGGACTAAACCAGGACTAAACCAGGACTAAACCAGGACTGAACAAAGACTAAACCAGGACTAAACCAGGACTAAAGACAAACTCTCCATGATCTTTTTACTGCTCCAAACTTCATCCAAGTCCATTTCTCCATAACCACAGTATCCTTAGTGTGGGAGGAAGACGAGAGCGTCACTCCATCCTTATGTCAAACATCCAGCCAAACGTCCAAAAGAAAATCACACGTCTCCTCATCAAACACTTTGAAAAGATTCATCATCCAGGACGAGGGACGACCATGAAATACACACCAGAGACATTTGGACTGTCAGCTGCAGTAATAAAGTGTCATCAGTCATAGTATGAGTAGTAGTAGCAGTAGTATTAGTAGTAGTAGCAGTAGTATGAGTAGTAGTAGCAGTAGTATGAGTAGTAGTAGCAGTAGTATTAGTAGTAGTAGCAGTAATATTAGTAGTAGTAGCAGTAGTATTAGTAGTAGTAGCAGTAGTATGAGTGCAGACCCGGGTCACTTTGCGTGACTCGGTGCAGACTCTGGTCACTGTGCCGTGACTCGGTGCAGACTCTGGTCACTTTGCCGTGACTCGGTGCAGAGTCTGGTCACTTTGCCGTGACTCGGTGCAGACTCTGGTCACTTTGCCGTGACTCGGTGCAGACCCAGGTCACTTTGCTGTGACTGGGTGCAGACTCGGGTCACTTTGTTGTGACTCGGTGCAGACTCGGGTCACTTTGTTGTGACTCGGTGCAGACTCGGGTCACTTTGCTGTGACTCGGTGCAGACTCTGGTCACTTTGCTGTGACTGGGTGCAGACTCGGGTCACTTTGCTGTGACTCGGTGCAGACTCTGGTCACTTTGCTGTGACTGGGTGCAGACTCGGGTCACTTTGCCGTGACTCGGTGCAGACTCTGGTCACTTTGCCGTGACTCGGTGCAGACTCTGGTCACTTTGCCGTGACTCGGTGCAGACTCTGGTCACTTTGCTGTGACTGGGTGCAGACTCGGGTCACTTTGTTGTGACTCGGTGCAGACTCTGGTCACTTTGTTGTGACTCGGTGCAGACTCTGGTCACTTTGCTGTGACTGGGTGCAGACTCGGGTCACTTTGTTGTGACTCGGTGCAGACTCGGGTCACTTTGCTGTGACTCGGTGCAGACTCGGGTCACTTTGTTGTGACTCGGTGCAGACTCTGGTCACTTTGCTGTGACTCGGTGCAGACTCTGGTCACTTTGCTGTGACTCGGTGCAGACTCGGGTCACTTTGCCGTGACTCGGTGCAGACTCTGGTCACTTTGCCGTGACTCGGTGCAGACTCCGGTCACTTTGCCGTGACTCGGTGCAGACCCAGGTCACTTTGCTGTGACTGGGTGCAGACTCGGGTCACTTTGTTGTGACTCGGTGCAGACTCGGGTCACTTTGTTGTGACTCGGTGCAGACTCGGGTCACTTTGCTGTGACTCGGTGCAGACTCTGGTCACTTTGCTGTGACTGGGTGCAGACTCGGGTCACTTTGCTGTGACTCGGTGCAGACTCTGGTCACTTTGCTGTGACTGGGTGCAGACTCGGGTCACTTTGCTGTGACTCAGTGCAGACTCGGGTCACTTTGTTGTGACTCGTTGCAGACTCGGGTCACTTTGCTGTGACTCGGTGCAGACTCTGGTCACTTTGCTGTGACTGGGTGCAGACTCGGGTCACTTTGCTGTGACTCGGTGCAGACTCTGGTCACTTTGCTGTGACTGGGTGCAGACTCGGGTCACTTTGCCGTGACTCGGTGCAGACTCTGGTCACTTTGCCGTGACTCGGTGCAGACTCTGGTCACTTTGCCGTGACTCGGTGCAGACCCCGGTCACTTTGCTGTGACTGGGTGCAGACTCGGGTCACTTTGTTGTGACTCGGTGCAGACTCGGGTCACTTTGTTGTGACTCGGTGCAGACTCTGGTCACTTTGCTGTGACTGGGTGCAGACTCGGGTCACTTTGTTGTGACTCGGTGCAGACTCGGGTCACTTTGCTGTGGCTCAGTGCAGACTCGTGCTGACGTCACTGTAGTGTACAGTGACTCCTGTGGGGGCGGGGCGGAGGAGGGGCGCGCGCCACTTCCTAAAAACACTGGAGTCTCTTCTCGTGTTTATGACGCGTCAGCTGAGCGCGCGCGTCACGCAGCGCCGTGACTCGAGCGGAAAAGGCGCTTTGAGGAGCAGAGTTTGTGTTTGTGAGTTTGTGTTTGGTTTGGATGGAGACGGAACGGTTGTTGGCCGCGGGGGCAGTGAACGCGGAGCCCGGAGACTACGGCTCCTGGTCGGACTCGGAGCGCGGAGGGAGCCGGGGCAGGAGCCGGGGCGGGAGCCGGCGGCTCTCGTATTCTGCCGCCGCGGACTCGTGCAGCTTTGAGGGCAGCTCAGGTGAGTTTGAAACACTTGTGTGAGTTTGTTTTAGTGCAGATAAAGTTGTGTTAGTCCTGTGCGTCAGTCCGTGCGTCATGTCGTAACTCTTTATTTTGACGCACATGTTTTAAAGTGGCGCAAACTCAAACGCGTCTGTGACTCCTCAAACTTCTTCCTGAAACTTCCTCCATGAAACACTTTGATCAGTTAAAGGTGTACACTGTAACTTTTCGCTGTTTGTCTCCTTGGAGATGGTATTCCCTTGTGTGAAATGTTCCCGTGTGTGTCATTAAACACATCTCCATAGTCACTGGTCAGATCTGTGGAGGGGCGTCCCCGCGCACAGAAAGAACTTTTTCAAGATTGTTTGAGTAAAGAAAATGGAGTCAGTGAGAGTCAGGTTTAATGCCCTGATCTGCAACATTCCGGACATGGATAAGATCATCTCCATGACGACGCACAGGTGGGTTTGAGTTTAAAATGTCTGAAACTGAAGTTTAAACGTGTAAAACCAGAATCAGAGGAGGTGGAGGTGGACGGGGCCGTAGTGACACGGTGGACGGGGCCGTAGTGACACGGTGGACGGGGCCGTAGTGACACGGTGGACGGGGCCGTAGTGACACGGTGGACGGGGCCGTAGTGACACGGTGGACGGGGCCGTAGTGACACGGTGGACGGGGCCGTAGTGACACGGTGGACGGGGCCGTAGTGACACGGTGGACGGGGCCGTAGTGACACGGTGGACGGGGCTTTAACTGTGACGTTTCAAGAAAACATTGAAAATCACACATTTAAGCCCGTCTCATCTCGCCCCTTCAGTCCACACCGCTGGATTAAGAGAGAGCGGGCGCTTAGCAACACTGTCAATCAAACCTGTTGCTAACGCTAACAGGAGCGACCTCGGGGAAAGAAGGACCTGATTTGTCTGTTATTAATGTTCATATCTTTACAGACACAATAGTGAAATAAAAACCTCTCCTTTCTTCTAGCCCAGTTTGTTTTCTGAGCAGATTAAATGCAGCTCGTCTCATGTCGATAAGAAATTATCTGAACAGTTGTGTTTGTGGCTCCTCTGGCTCCTCTGGCTCGTCATTACAGTGTTTCAGTCTGTGTCTGTGTGAGGAGGAGTATCAGCTGAATGCACCTCCTCACTCCTCCTCACGCTTCACCTCCTCTAATCTAGGGCTGAACCAAGTCTAAACCAGGTCTAAACCAGGTCTAAACCAGGTCTAAACCAGGTCTAAACCAGGTCTAAACCAGGTCTAAACCAGGTCTAAACCAGGTCTAAACCAGGTCTAAACCAGGTCTAAACCAGGTCTAAACCAGGTCTAAATGAAAAGTGGGTTAAACTCTAAATCAGGCAAATTCTCAAACTGAAGCTGTGTCCAGGTCCCACCTGGTTAAACGGACCACAGTTTGAGAAACACTGGTTTAGGCCTTTTAAATCAGCCTCAGTGTCTCTGATGTTAAATCAGCCTCAGTGTCTCAGATGTTAAATCTGTCCTGTTGTGTCTTTATAGTTCTCATGTCTGACTCTGTGGATCATTTCACGTTTTCATTTACACTTTTTAAAATCACAATATTCACCTAAAACTCAAGAGTCTGAATGAGCAGAGGATGTGAAAATGACTCAGACCTTCACAGGTTTAAGGCGCTGACTCCAGAGTGTGACCTGCAGACGTTTGGAGTGTTGCTCCGTCAGCGACACCTTCCCTCCTCCACCCGCCCTTTTACCCACCATCCTCCTCTCACCCCCTCCTCCTCCTCCTTTTACCCATCATCCTCCTCTCACCCCCTGAGATCTGTGGAGGGGCGAGCGTGTTCACAATAAGAATGTCCAAAGGTCCTGGCTCAAACTGGTCTCCAGCGTCTGAGCCGTTTGTCCAAAGGTCGTCTGTGGACTCCTCGCTCGTTTGAGTAAAACATTATGTAAATTCTCTTTATACAGAGTCGGATCAGGACAAATATCGGCCTGTGCTGGAGATTTAAGGCCGATTATCCATACACTGAAAAGTGTGAATATCGGTCCAGTCGATATATATTTAAAAAAGATCCATTCACAGATAGAACAGTGAAACGCCATAAAATTCCTCCCCCCTCCTCCTCTTCCTCCTCCTCTTCAGTCTCTGTCTCCTTTCTTCCTCCTCTTCTTCAGTCTCTGTCTCTCCTCCTCCTCTTCCTCTTCCTCCTCTTCTTCAGTCTTTTTTCTGGTACATGTGTCTTCAGCAGTGAGATCTGTTTGTGTGAACGTTGAGTCTGTGGGGGCAGTCTCTGTCTCTCCTCTTCCTCCTCCTCCTCTTCAGTCTCTGTCTCTCCTCCTCCTCCCCCCTCCTCCTCTTCCTCCTCCTCTTCCTCCTCTTCTTCAGTCTTTTTTCTGGTACATGTGTCGTCAGCAGTGAGATCTGTTTGTGTGAACGTTGAGTCTGTGGTCAGTGATGAGTCACAGTTTCAAACGGTGAAAACACCACAGTCCTGTGTGTTTCACTTACAGACTCTAAAGGTGCACTGTGGAACTTTTCTGGTGAAGGGACTGCAGCTGTTTTCACTTTGTCTGGGCTCTCACTTTAGATACAGATCCACACACAGATTTACTTACAGGGCCATAAATGTAAATAAAGCATTTTAACCCGTCAGACCAAAGTTTGGACTCTTCAGTTACCGTATTTATTTCTTTATTTTTATGACTTTTTACTGTTAATAAACACAGAAGACGTCAGATTTACGAAGAAACATGGAGGTATGTAGGAAAAAGTGACATAACTAATCATTTTTTATTATTTCAGTTATTTTTAATGTAAGTGTTATTATGTTTCATATAAGTTTATAACTTCAGAATGACTGACTCATAGAACCACTGTGTTTGTGACCCGCGCGTCATGTGACCCGCGCGTCATGTGACCCGCGCGTCACGTGACCAGTGCTGCACTTCCTGTTTCGATTCCAATAGAAATAAGTGTGAAAGATTCTCCATTCAGTGGTTTTGTTCTGACGGTTACTAAGACGACACACACACACACGCATACACACACCCCTACGCACACATACACATACACACACACACCCCTACACGTACACACCCCGACATGCGCATACACACACACACACACACACACATATTCAGTAGAGGACACATTCACAGAGGACACAGAGGACACACACTGTACTGTCTGAGGCCCAGGCCCCTCCCTAAGGCCTCAGAGAGCAGACATGTGAAGTCAGACATGTGAAGTCAGACATGTGAAGTCAGACAGCAGACATAAAATCAAACAGACATGTGAAAGCTGTCTGTCTGCTGTGTCTGCTGTTTGATGGGGTGTGTGTGTGTGTGTGTGTGTGTGTGTCTGCTGTTTGATTGTGTGTGTGGTTGTTTGTGGTTTGGGGTGTGTGTGTGTGTGTATGTCTGCTGTTTGATGGGGTGTGTGTGTGTGTGTGTGTATGTCTGCTGTTTGATGGGGTGTGTGTGTGTGTGTGTGTATGTCTGCTGTTTGATGGGGTGTGTGTGTGTGTGTGTGTATGTCTGCTGTTTGATGGGGTGTGTGTGTGTGTGTGTGTATGTCTGCTGTTTGATGGGGTGTGTGTGTGTGTGTGTGTATGTCTGCTGTTTGATGGGGTGTGTGTGTGTGTGTGTGTGTGTGTCTTACACATCAGTATAAACAGACTAATTTCTGTCAATGGGACTTTTCTTAGTATCGATACCTGTGAAACATGAGGATCTAGTTTTAGTCTTAATATTGATTAGTATCTGATTTTTGATACTGTTGACGGCTCTGTCCATGTGACAAAAATAAATACTTTTCATGTGTGTAAATACTTTTCATGTGTGTAAATACTTTTCATGTGTGTAAATACTTTTCACATATGTACCTGCTGTATTCTCTGTGTCTCTGTCGTCTCAGTTTGTCCTGAGGAGCCTCCGTCTCAAACCTGTTCGACTGGAGACACGTTAAATAAATATAAAGTATTAAGTCGACGACTTTGAACCAAGTGAAACGGAGCTGAAAGGAGGGGCGATGGTCTGAGTCCCGGTCTGAGTCCTGGTCTTAGTCCTGGTCTTAGTCCTGGTCTTAGTCCTGGTCTCGGTCCTGGTCTTAGTCCTGGTCTTAGTCCTGGTCCTGGTCTCAGTCCTGGTCTTAGTCCTGGTCTTAGTCCTGGTCTGAGTCCCGGTCTCAGTCCTGGTCTGAGTCCTGGTCTTAGTCCTGGTCCTGGTCTCCAGATGAGTTTAATGGAGTGTGTTTGGTGTTTTTCAGGAGAGGACCTGTACGTGCAGCAGGCCGTCGTGTTCATTGAAGACGCCGTCCAGGTGAAGTGCTTCTGTTTATTATAATGTTTTATTTATTATAATGTTTTATTTATGTATTTGTTTATTATAATGTTTTATTTGTGTATTTGTTTATTATAATGTTTTATTTATTATAATGTTTTATTTATGTATTTGTTTATTATAATGTTTTTTTTATTTATTATAATGTTTTATTTATTTGGTCCTTATAATGTTTTATTTGTGTATTTGTTTATTATAATGTTTTATTTGTGTATTTGTTTATTATAATGTTTTATTTATTATAATGTTTTATTTATGTATTTGTTTATTATAATGTTTTATTTATGTATTTGTTTATTATAATGTTTTATTTGTGTATTTGTTTATTATAATGTTTTATTTATGTATTTGTTTATTATAATGTTTTATTTGTGTATTTGTTTATTATAATGTTTTATTTATTATAATGTTTTATTTATGTATTTGTTTATTATAATGTTTTATTTATTATAATGTTTTATTTGTGTATTTGTTTATTATAATGTTTTATTTATTATAATGTTTTATTTATGTATTTGTTTATTATAATGTTTTATTTATTTATTATAATGTGACTAGTTCATGTTTAACAGTTTGGTCCAAAGTTCTTCACTGACCTCATGCGTCTGAACATCCTAATGCTTCACCATGATGAGTTTATAAGCACGTTTCACCACAGAGTTGTGCTGTTATGGTAAAGCTAACAACAACTAGCATGCTAACAGTGCACTTCCATAGTCTCAAACAATAAAACACTTTATAATTAGATGCAGACAGAACACAGTGGACTCAGATACGGCTCAGATACGGCTCAGATACGGCTCAGATACGGCTCAGATACGGCTCGGATACATGATGCTTGTGCAAAACATCAGAAATGTGCTAACGTAAATGTGCTAAAGTGCTAATGTAAATGTGCTAAAGTGCTAATGTAAATGTGCTAAAGTGCTAACGTAAATGTGCTAATGTAAATGTGCTAAAGTGCTAACGTAAATGTGCTAATGTAAATGTGCTAAAGTGCTAACGTAAATGTGCTAATGTAAATGTGCTAAAGTGCTAACGTAAATGTGCTAATGTAAATGTGCTAAAGTGCTAACGTAAATGTGCTAATGTAAATGTGCTAAAGTGCTAACGTAAATGTGCTAATGTAAATGTGCTAAAGTGCTAATGTAAATGTGCTAAAGTGCTAATGTAAATGTGCTAATGTAAATGTGCTAAAGTGCTAATGTAAATGTGCTAAAGTGCTAATGTAAATGTGCTAATGTAAATGTGCTAAAGTGCTAATGTAAATGTGCTAAAGTGCTAATGTAAATGTGCTAAAGTGCTAATGTAAATGTGCTAATGTAAATGTGCTAAAGTGCTAATGTAAATGTGCTAATGTAAATGTGCTAAAGTGCTAATGTAAATGTGCTAAAGTGCTAATGTAAATGTGCTAATGTAAATGTGCTAAAGTGCTAATGTAAATGTGCTAAAGTGCTAATGTAAATGTACTAATGTAAATGTGCTAAAGTGCTAATGTAAATGTGCTAAAGTGCTAATGTAAATGTGCTAAAGTGCTAATGTAAATGTGCTAAAGTGCTAATGTAAATGTGCTAATGTAAATGTGCTAAAGTGCTAATGTAAATGTGCTAAAGTGCTAATGTAAATGTGCTAAAGTGCTAATGTAAATGTGCTAATGTAAATGTGCTAAAGTGCTAATGTAAATGTGCTAATGTAAATGTGCTAAAGTGCTAATGTAAATGTGCTAAAGTGCTAATGTAAATGTGCTAATGTAAATGTGCTAAAGTGCTAATGTAAATGTGCTAAAGTGCTAATGTAAATGTACTAATGTAAATGTGCTAAAGTGCTAATGTAAATGTGCTAAAGTGCTAATGTAAATGTGCTAAAGTGCTAATGTAAATGTGCTAATGTAAATGTCCTAGCTGTGACATTCCACTTGTTTCTGTGTTTGCTTTTTATTTTGGATCCATTTCCATAAATTATACAGACTAAATGTGATATTATGTGATATTCAAACTGTTTGTGTTTGTTTGTTTTAGACGTGTTTCCATAGACTAAATGTGATATTATGTGATATTCAACCTGTTTATGTGTTTGTTTGTGTTGGACCTGTGTCCGTAGACTAAATGTGATATTATGTGATATTCAAACTGTTTATGTTTGTTTGTGTTGGATGTGTTTCCATAGACTAAATGTGATATTATGTGATATTCAAACTGTTTATGTTTGTTTGTTTTTGACGTGTTTCCATAGACTAAATGTGATATTATGTGATATTCAACCTGTTTATGTGTTTGTTTGTGTTGGACCTGTGTCCGTAGACTAAATGTGATATTATGTGATATTCAAACTGTTTATGTTTGTTTGTGTTGGATGTGTTTCCATAGACTAAATGTGATATTATGTGATATTCAAACTGTTTATGTTTGTTTGTTTTTGACGTGTTTCCATAGACTAAATGTGATATTATGTGATATTCAAACTGTTTTCTGTTTCTTTTTCAGTATCGGTCCATAAACCATCGCGTGGACGTCGGCTCGCTGCGTCTGTACAGATGTTACTACTCCACGATCTGCCAGTGGTTTGTTTTTTTAATATTTTCTATAATGTTCTGTTTTTGTTTGAACCGTCAGAGCGGATGTGGAGAAATATTTATGGAGTTAAACATCAAGATAAAACACCTCAGTTTCTTCTGCTCTTAAACCTTTTACAAACTTTATTAAAGCTTCTGTTGTGTTTATTTCTTATCGAAGCAGAATCGGCCACAGTTTTAGGCGAGCCCTAAATAGACCTCGGCTGATATGTTGTTGGGTTTTTTTTCGTGGCTGATGCCGATACCGATTATTTAGAATCTAAAGCAGCCGGTCTGTTCTAAGCTCTGCCGATATTTTTGGGCCGATATATCGGACCCATTCTGATTATTTTCCCTAAATGATGTCACTTATGTATCCTGTGTTTATGTGTTATGTCATTGTAGCCGCTCGGTCGGAGGGTCATATATATATATATATATAAATTATATATATATATATATATATATATATATATATATATATATATATATATATATATATATATATATATATATATATATATATATATTTATATATATATATATATATATAATTTATATAATGGATAAAATAAGACCGGACGAAGAACCATTATGTTTTACTACAGACTCGCCCCAAACCTTTTTTAACCACAGACATAAGAGAGGTCACGTTTAGTCGCACTGACTCTGTGTTAAAGTGTTAATGTGGAACCTTGTGTGTTTATCTCGATCTCGAATAGTGAACACAACACAAGCTACACTAGAGTTTAAGAGCAGAGGTTTTTGTTGTTTTTATCTTGAGGTTTAAATAGATTCATATTTAGTTTGGTGTGGTTCATGCAGAGCTCTGACATTTTGAACCTGTTTCCTCTGTGATTTCTGAACTTCAGCTCGTCTATATTTATTCAACCATAACATTTAAAAACAAAAACTCTGAGAATTGAAAAAGTGAAATGGTGAAGAGTCTGAAGTCCAAACCACAGACTTTAAGCCCACTCCAGAGGACGCATGTGTGTTTTTATGGTTTATGTTCATAAAATAAACACTGAAACCAACACTGAAAACATTTTATCCAATATGAGGAACAAAAAGCGAATAACCTTGTGCCAGACCTTGGTCTTGACCTTTAGACACGAGTCTGGGTCTTGTCTCTAAAGATCGAGTCTGGGTCTTGGCCTTTAGAGACGAGTCTGGGTCTTGGCCTTTAGAGACGAGTCTGGGTCTTGGCCTTTAGAGACGAGTCTGGGTCTTGTCTCTAAAGGTTGAGTCTGGGTCTTGTCTCTAAAGGTCGAGTCTGGGTCTTGACCTTTAGAGACGAGTCTGGGTCTTGAGCGTTCGAGACGAGCCTGAGTCTTTTAAAACGGCATCTCTCTTCAGGGGTCTCGGCCTGACGATCGGTGTGGTCTTGTTGTTGGCGTTTGTGGAGCGTCCCTCGTCCCTCTCGCTGTCCTCAGACCCGCGGCACCGCCTCGCGCCCTGGGACCCCCCTTGTGGTTTGACCGAGGGCATCGAGATGGTCTGTCTGCTGATCTTCAGCCTGGACCTCGCCACCAAGGTACAAAGATTTAACATTTAAGAAGTTTGTGTCGTGGAACTGGCCCAGACTCATGGACCTGCACTTTAATAAAACACTTCAGTCGTGAACAGTTTGTTCAGAATGTTTGAGTTTGTGCATATTCAACATGAGGACGTTTGGTTAAAGGTGACGTAGGACTGAGGACAAGCAGATGAGGCGTCTTGTCTCCATGGAGACGATTGTACTTTGCCTGGAATACACCACAGTGTGGCATTAAACTTGTCTGTCTCCATGGAGACTATACAGCGACACATCAGGGATTTTAAACCTTTTTAACTGAGTAAATATGAGATAAATAAGCTTAATGTAACACTGTGGAATATTTCTGCTAAAGCATGAGACAAGGAAGAGGTTCCACTAGAAAAGTTCCACAGTGTGCTTTAAATGCATGTGTTGATCATGTTTTTTTAAATATTACATTATTATTAATTCAAGAGGTCCAGGTTTTTCTGATCCGATACTGATGTCGATACTTTAAACACAAACGACTTTAAACGATCAAAACAGACGCAAAACACGACACAACAGACGCAAAACACGACACAGCGGACGCAAAACACGACACAGCGGATGCAAAACACGACACAGCAGACGCAAAACACGGCACAGCAGACGCAAAACACGACACAACAGACGCAAAACACGACACAGCGGACGCAAAACACGACACAGCGGACGCAAAACACGACACAGCGGACGCAAAACACGACACAGCGGACGCAAAACACGACACAGCGGACGCAAAACACGACACAGCGGACGCAAAACACGGCACAGCAGACGCAAAACACGACATAACACGTCTGAAAAATGTTTAGGCCGACACTGTCCAGTAAAACGTCTCATTACAGAAATGTACACACCAGAACAGGATATCGACAGGGCCGATATCGACTGAGCCGATAACAGTATTGTATCGGTGCATCACTGAATGTGATTTAAATGTGAACGACTCTTGGCTCGCATTAACCCCGTGTGTTTAGAGCGTCCCGATTGGCCGGGACGCTCGCATTAACCCCGTGTGTTTAGAGCGTCCTGATTGGCCGGGACGCTCGCATTAACCCCGTGTGTTTTTAGAGTTACCTGATTGGCTGGGACGAGTTCAGGAAGAGCAAATGGCTGCTCGGTTACACTGTGGTCATCACCGTGTCCATGATCGACTGGGTCCTGTCCGTGAGCATGGTCTGTGACGAGGTCAGTGTTTAAAGTCCCATGATGCACTGCTCTGATCTGGTCTAATGTTTGTCACACACAGACCTGGAGTTGTGTTTTGTTTCATTCTCACATGTTTAACACACAAACCTGCAGATTTAGGCTGAGATCTTCTCTCAAACTGAAAACACTCTGTTCCACCTTGTGATGTCATCATGTGGTGATACAGGAAGTGCTCCACTGTGTTTTTAAACTCCACACACCTTCATTTATAGAATCATTTGGATCATTTCAGTCCTGGAGTTGCCACTTATCTCGACTGAACTAAAGGTAAAAGGAGCTGTTCACTTGAAAACTACCACTTGATGACATCAGAAGGTGGAACGTCACATTTTGACCTTTGTAGATGTCACAGACTAATAATAAAGTGACTCAAACATGTGTGAATGAAACAAACACAAGTCCAGGTCTGTTTTTGAGGAGAACATTAGAACATGGATTAAAGCTGCAGTTTGTGTGATACAGGAGCTTTAAAGGAGCTGTGTCTGATTTTTATTTGTCCAAACGTGCGGCGCGTCCGTCTCAGCGGCTCGTGAGGTCAAAATGACGCCGCTGTGATATGTGATATGCGTTTTATCGCCTTTGCATCAAGTCAGTGGGAAAAATCTTTGGACCAAACTGTTTAAAATGAACTTGTTTTGAAAAGAGTAAAAATCAGATGCAGAGACTTTAAGTTCTTCTGTAGTTGACAGTGAGTAATCGTCCATCCTGACCCCTGTGTCCGTCCTGACCCGTGTGTCCGTCCTGACCCCCGTGTCCGTCCTGACCCCCGTGTCCGTCCTGACCCCCGTGTCCGTCCTGACCCCCGTGTCCATCCTGACCCCTGTGTCCGTCCTGACCCGTCCTGACCCCCGTGTCCGTCCTGACCCCTGTGTCCGTCTTGACCCCCGTGTCCGTCCTGACCCCTGTGTCCGTCTTGACCCCGTGTCCGTCCTGACCCCTGTGTCCGTCCTGACCCGTGTGTCCGTCCTGACCCCCGTGTCCGTCCTGACCCGTGTGTCCGTCCTGACCCGTCCTGACCCCTGTGTCCGTCCTGACCCCCGTGTCCGTCCTGACCCCCGTGTCCGTCCTGACCCCTGTGTCCGTCCTGACCCCTGTGTCCGTCCTGACCCGTCCTGACCCCCGTGTCCGTCCTGACCCCCGTGTCCGTCCTGACCCGTGTGTCCGTCCTGACCCGTGTGTCCGTCCTGACCCCCGTGTCCGTCCTGACCCGTGTGTCCGTCCTGACCCGTCCTGACCCCTGTGTCCGTCCTGACCCCTGTGTCCGTCCTGACCCCTGTGTCCGTCCTGACCCGTGTGTCCGTCCTGACCCCTGTGTCCGTCCTGACCCCTGTGTCCGTCCTGACCCCTGTGTCCGTTCTGTTTCTCGTTCACAGAGGCTCAGAGTCCGGCGTCTCTTTCGTCCGTTTTTCCTTCTGCAAAACTCGTCTCTGATGAAGAAAACTCTCAAATGTATCAAACGGACACTGCCGGAAATCGCCAGGTACAAACCTCCACTTTAAAGACACAGTGTGGAACTTTTCAGACAAAAAATCACAAATGGCAAATATTATTTAATTTTTTTCAGTAATTAAACAGTTTCTCTGTCCTTCTGCTTTGATAAAACTTAAACATCTGCCTCATCATTAAAGTCGTTTAAACCTGCCCAGTTCAGTCTGTTCAGATCTTTAAGCATGTTCCACTGTGTAGCTTTAAACCTGCCCAGTTCACTCTGTTCAGTCTGTTCAGATGTTTCTTCATGTTCTGGTCGTTTCTTCTCGTTGAGTCTGAAGTTTTATTTGGACTGATTCATGTTTGAGTTTGATCTTTAATCCACTATTTTCAAGACGCCATTTTGTCGATCTGCCCCCATTTAACCTCCCACTGTGACACGCCCACTGTGACACGCCCACTGTGACACGCCCACTGTGACACACCCACTGTGACACGCCCACTGTGACGTCCGCTCTTCCTTCTCCAGTTTTATTTTCTTAATCGTTGATACTCGTTGGATTCTGCAGCGTCGCGTCGTCATTTTGGTCCAAATGTAAAACAATGTGCTGCTCTGGTGTGACGTGCATCGTCCATAGGGGGCGCTACAACATGCGGCGCTTTGTTGTGACAACGTTTATGGCGATGTCAGCTCCAATTGGACACTGCAGTTTTCTCACGCGGACGTCAGTGTAAAAAATGTGTAAATTATAACAGAATGATCCACAGAGATGAGAACCATAGAGACACAAGCAGAATAAGGCTGGTTTAATGACCTTCGATGTAGGAAGTCGTCAGTAATAAACTCTAAACTCAAAAACACAAACGTACGAACAGACAGTAAACAAATATGTGACTCTTTCCATATTTGAACTCATTCTTCCTCATTTAATCACATCCTCTTTTTAGTGAATAAAAAGTCTCCTGTTCCTCTAAAAAAGTCAAAAGAATCAAGAATCAGATCCTAATCGATACTGAAACTAGTATCGAAACTAAACATCGTAGTAGTTTTGAATGGTGTATTGTTTTAAATGTTGTATTTTGTGTATATATTTTAATTGTGGCGGCTGTAGCTCTGACTCTATTTTTTTACTTATTACTTTTACTTTTTTATTTTTCTTGTTTCTTCCTTGTTTTTTACTTGTTATTTATTTGTTTTTTCCTGTTTTTTCCATGTTTTTTCCTTGTGTCCAGTGTGATTCTGCTGCTGGCTCTCCACCTCTGTCTCTTCACTATGTTGGGGATGCTGCTGTTCGTCAAAACTGAGGTCAGACATGTCCCCACATGTCCCCACACGTCCCCACACGTCCCCACATGTCCCCACATGTCCCCACACGTCCCCACATGTCCCCACACGTCCACACACGTCCACACACGTCCACACATGTCCTCACACGTCCCCACACGTCCAAACACATTGCAACACACCGCAACATGTCCCAAAATACCCACTCTGGACTCCACTCTGGACTCCACTCTGGACTCTGGACTCTGTGTCTCTGTGACTCTGGACTCCACTCTGGACTCCACTCTGGACTCTGTGTCTCTGGACTCTGGACTCCACTCTGGACTCTGGACTCTGTGTCTCTGGACTCTGGACTCTGGACTCCACTCTGGACTCCACTCTGGACTCCACTCTGGACTCTGGACTCTGTGTCTCTGGACTCCACTCTGGACTCGACTCTGGACTCCACTCTGGACTCCACTCTGGACTCTGGACTCTGGACTCCACTCTGGACTCTGGAGTCTGTGTCTCTGTGTCTCTGGACTCTGGACTCCACTCTGGACTCTGGACTCTGTGTCTCTGGACTCTGGACTCCACTCTGGACTCCACTCTGGACTCCACTCTGGACTCTGGACTCCACTCTGGACTCCACTCTGGACTCTGGACTCCACTCTGGACTCTGGACTCCACTCTGGACTCTGGAGTCTGTGTCTCTGTGTCTCTGGACTCTGGACTCTACTCTGGACTCTGTGTCTCTGTGTCTCTGGACTCGTCGACTGGTTTCAAATCCAGAGAAATGTTGTATTGTCTGAAGATGTTTTATTTTTCCTCTGGGCTCAGACTGAGGAGACTCATTTAAACGCAGCTTAACACTTCAGTGTCACGTTCCTCTGAAGCTCGTTTCACTCTGGTGTTAAGGTTCCAGTTTGTTCTCGCTCTGATCTGTGCATCTACAAAACGACACAACACTCCTCAAAAATCCAGTGTTTATTTCACTTATTATATTAGTTATATTTTTATTGCTCTAAAACATGTTCACTAGGCTCCCACCAGGGGGCGACAGCACACACAGACTAAATGTCTGAGGGACTCATGAAACAAGATAAAGTTTTTATTTAGACGCTTTAAACCAGCCTTTTATGTTGTTATGTTAAATACATAAAGAATTATTTCATCCTGTTAAGTACCTGTTTAAAATGTACTTAAAGTGTAAAAAGTAAAAGTATTTCTCACAGATTTTGAGTCGTTAAAGCTTCAAATGTGGTGATTTTGATAAAGATTTGAGCTGAATTTTGTTCAACAGAAACAATTGAATCGTTTTTTTTCTGTTTTTATTTGTAAAATTTTGTCTGTTCTCAAAGTATTTGTTAAAGTCAAACTCCCCCAGCGACAGAATCAGGACAAACGCTGCAGACGAAACACTGTCCTGGTTTTAAATAAATGAATAAATCAAAATCAGATGAAGATAACGAGATATTTGTTTGTTTCTGTTTCAGGATCCGTCCAAAAACAGAGAGTGGGAGTCTCACTTCAGAGGACTCCCAAACTCTCTGACGTCTTTACTGGTTCTACTGACGACCGCCAACAACCCCGATGGTGAAGAGCCGCTACTACACACACACTCCCTGTACACAGTATATGTACATGTATGTGTATGTACGTGTATGTACATATAGATGTACATACACATACATGTAAATACACGTACGTGTATGTGTATGTACGTGTATGTACGTGTATGTACATGTATGTGTATGTACATGTACGTGTATGTACATGTATGTGTATGTACATGTACGTGTATGTACATGTACGTGTATGTGTATGTACGTGTATGTACATGTACGTGTATGTACATGTACGTGTATGTACGTGTACGTGTATGTACGTGTACGTGTATGTACGTGTATGTACATGTACATGTATGTGTATGTACGTGTATGTACATGTATGTGTATGTACATGTATGTGTATGTACATGTATGTGTACGTACGTGTATGTACATGTATGTGTATGTACATGTATGTGTATGTACATGTATGTGTATGTACGTGTATGTACATGTATGTGTATGTACATGTATGTGTATGTACATGTATGTGTACGTACGTGTATGTACATGTACGTGTATGTACATGTACGTGTATGTACATGTACGTGTATGTACATGTTTACTGAGTGCGCTCTCTTTCAGTCATGATCCCGGCGTACTCTATGAACAGAGCATACTTCATCTTCTTCATGCTCTTCAGCGTCATCGGTCAGACTCTTTGTATTTAATACTTTGATCATGTATTTATGTGGTACTGTCATTTAAGGTTCAAGGAGTACTGTCAGGGGTAGTAGTAGTAGTAATAGTAGTAGGAGTAGTAGGAGTAGTAGGAGTAGTAGAAGTAGATCTTTAATTTATATTTTGGAAGGATTGTAAAAAAACAAAGATACTCAGATGATCAATATTTAAATTAGAATCAGAACAAGTGTTACTTTTGAAACAAAGATAAACAAAAGTCCAGATTGTTTTTTGTTTGTTTATTTGTTTGTGTGTGTGTACTTGTGTTTGTTTGTTTATTTGTCCAGTTGACCTTTGACCCTCTCGTCCACAGGGACGTACTGTCTGATGAATCTTCTGACCGCCATCATCTATAACCAGTTCAGAGGATATTTACTGGTGAGGTCCATTTACACTAAAGGAGAGTGCGCCCCCTGCTGGTGTAGGGAGATGTTACCTGAAATGTTCCGCAGTATGGCATTACACTTATCTATCTCACCTTTTTATTGCTTTACTTGTCTTCTGTGTGTGCGTTCTGTTGTGTGTGTTTTCTCTTCTGTGTGTTCTCTTCTGTGTGTTCTCGTGTGTGTTCTCTTGTGTGTGTTTTCTTCTGTGTGTTCTCTTGTGTATGTGTTCTCTTGTGCGTTCTCTCGTGTGTGTTCTCTTGTGTGTGTTCTCTCGTGTGTGTTCTCTTGTGTGTGTTTTCTTCTGTGTGTTCTCTTGTATATGTGTTCTCTTGTGTGTTCTCTTGTGTGTGTTTTCTCGTGTGTGTGTTCTCGTGTGTGTTCTGTTGTGTGTTCTCTCGTGTGCGTTCTCTTGTGTGTGTTCTCTCGTGTGTGTTCTCTTGTGTGTGTTCTGTTGTGTGTTCTCTCGTGTGCGTTCTCTTGTGTGTGTTCTCTCGTGTGTGTTCTCTCGTGTGTGTTCTCTTGTGTGTGTTTTCTTCTGTGTGTTCTCTTGTATATGTGTTCTCTTGTGTGTTCTCTTGTGTGTGTTTTCTCGTGTGTGTGTTCTCTTGTGCGTTCTCTCGTGTGTGTTCTCGTGTGTGTTCTGTTGTGTGTTCTCTCGTGTGCGTTCTCTTGTGTGTGTTCTCTCGTGTGTGTTCTCTTGTGTGTGTTCTGTTGTGTGTTCTCTTGTGTGCGTTCTCCTGTGTGTTTTCCTGTGTGTGTCAGATGTCTGTTCAGACGTCCATCATCAGGAGGAGGCTCGGGATCAGAGCGGCCTTTGAGGTTCTGAACTGCAGACGAGAGCAGCCCAACGGAGAGTAAGTCCAGGCTCATAGTTTCACTTCAACTATGAGACAGAATGGAGGGAAATAATCCAGGAAATCACACTGTAGGATTTTTAATGAATTTATTTGCAAATTATGGTGTAAAATAAGTATTTGGTCAATAACAAAAGTTCATCTCAATACTTTGTTATATTCCCTTTGTTGGCAATGACAGAGGTCGTATTCTGTAAGTCTCCAGAGGTTTTCACACTGGACACTGGCTAGGTCACTCCAGGACCTTGAAATGCTTCTTACGAACCCACTCCTTTGTTGCCGGGGCGATGTGTTTGGATCATTGTCACGCTGAAAGACCCAGACACGTTTCATCTTCATTGTCCTCGCTGATGGACAGAGGTTTTCACTCAAAATCTCATGATACTTGGCCCCGTTCATTCTTTCCTTTACACGGATCAGTCGTCCTGGTCCATTTGCAGAAAAACAGCCCCAAAGCATGATGTTTCCACCCCCATGATTCACAGTAGGTCTGTTGTTCTTTGGATGTATCTCTGCATTCTTTCTCCTCCAAACTCGACAAGTTGAGTTTTTACCAGTTTTATTTTGGTTTGATCTGACCATGTGACATTGTCCCAATCCTCTTCTGGATCATCCAAATGCTTCTGTCAAACTTCAGACGGGCCTGGACATGTCCCGTCTTAATCAGGGGACACGTCTGGCACTGCAGGATTT
Organism: Periophthalmus magnuspinnatus; assembly: GCF_009829125.3. NCBI lineage: Eukaryota > Metazoa > Chordata > Actinopteri > Gobiiformes > Gobiidae > Periophthalmus > Periophthalmus magnuspinnatus. The sequence goes on along the minus strand of NC_047128.1, from coordinate 115,733 downwards.
GAGTCCCTGGCGGTGTAGTGTGTTACTGATGGTCCCTTTGTTAATTTGGTTTTTAAGTGGGAGAACTTGCACAGTTGGCGGCTGAATAAATACTTTTTTTTGCCCCACTGTATCATGTAGAGTTTTTTTCATAAACGCTGAAACTAGAACAACGACGATCTGTTAAACTGTCAAAGTTAATGTTTGATGAATATTCATGGCGTCGTGATGTTTATTCATATTCACATTTAAACGTTTCAGTCTTTGTAATGTTTGTGTTTGTTTTGTTTTGTTTAGTGAACCTTCCTGTGTTCAAGCGGCTGCAGTGCTCAGAGTGATGTCTAAAGTCAAACTGACGGAATACTACAAACACAACATCATAAAGGTCAGAATACTACAAACACAACATCATAAAGGTCAGAATACTACAAACACGACATCATAAAGGTCAGAATACTACAAACAACATCATAAAGGTTAGAATACTACAAACACAACATCATAAAGGTTAGAATACTACAAACACAACATCATAAAGGTCAGAATACTACAAACACGACATCATAAAGGTCAGAATACTACAAACACAACATCATAAAGGTCAGAATACTACAAACACAACATCATAAAGGTCAGAATACTACAAACAACATCATAAAGGTTAGAATACTACAAACACAACATCATAAAGGTTAGAATACTACAAACACAACATCATAAAGGTTAGAATACTACAAACACAACATCATAAAGGTTAGAATACTACAAACACAACATCATAAAGGTTAGAATACTACAAACACGACATCATAAAGGTCAGAATACTACAAACACGACATCATAAAGGTTAGAATACTACAAACACGACATCATAAAGGTCAGAATACTACAAACACGACATCATAAAGGTCAGAATACTACAAACACAACATCATAAAGGTCAGAATACTACAAACACGACATCATAAAGGTCAGAATACTACAAACACAACATCATAAAGGTCAGAATACTACAAACACAACATCATAAAGGTCAGAATACTACAAACACGACATCATAAAGGTCAGAATACTACAAACACGACATCATAAAGGTCAGAATACTACAAACACAACATCATAAAGGTCAGAATACTACAAACACGACATCATAAAGGTCAGAATACTACAAACACGACATCATAAAGGTCAGAATACTACAAACACAACATCATAAAGGTCAGAATACTACAAACACGACATCATAAAGGTCAGAATACTACAAACACGACATCATAAAGGTCAGAATACTACAAACACAACATCATAAAGGTCAGAATACTACAAACACGACATCATAAAGGTCAGAATACTACAAACACGACATCATAAAGGTCAGAATACTACAAACACGACATCATAAAGGTTAGAATACTACAAACACGACATCATAAAGGTCAGAATACTACAAACACGACATCATAAAGGTCAGAATACTACAAACACAACATCATAAAGGTCAGAATACTACAAACACGACATCATAAAGGTTAGAATACTACAAACACAACATCATAAAGGTCAGAATACTACAAACACAACATCATAAAGGTTAGAATACTACAAACACGACATCATAAAGGTCAGAATACTACAAACACGACATCATAAAGGTTAGAATACTACAAACACGACATAAAGGTTAGAACACTAAAAAACATAACATCAGAATACAAAAAAACACTTACAGTACCTTAAATCTTCTGTTGCCAAACCATAAAATAAAATAAAAACCTTTGTTTGTGTTTTGTAGGAGGCTCGACGTCATGAATTCTTAGACCGAGAACAGTTCACGAGGATTTTTGATGAACTGGACAAAGACCAAATCAAAGAGGTAAATGGTGGTCCTGAAGCTGAAGACAAACATAAAACTAATTATTTCTTTAAATAATATTACAAATGGTTCCCTCTTTGTTTCTGTTATGAAAGTCTTCGGACGAGTTTAGAGTTGATGTTTTTACGTTGAATATTCCACACACATAAGTTATAGGACTTTATATTTCAAATAACAGCTGATGTTTGTTGGTGATTATTTTAGTGGACTAGTCACATTGATTCCCATGATTCATTGCGGTTTGAGTCTGTATATAATTCTGTTTGTGTGTTCTGTTCGTAGCATCCTCCGTTGCCTGAGTACCACTCCCCCGTGTTCCAGACGCTACAGCGAGCGTTTAGCCACTACGCGCTCACTGTCATTGGAAACGCAGTGGCTCTGGCCAACGTCATCTGCATCTGTGTAAGTTCAACTCTCACTTCAGTCTAAAAGAATCGAGAATCAGATCAAAAAACAGATACTCGTTTGAGCAGGGATCGATACTGAAAGTCCCATTGGTCTTAAATGTTCGTATTAACCCTCTACATGATCCTGGGGTTTTTATTTCACTATTGTGTCTGTAAATCAAGATCTGAACATTAATAACAGACAAATCAGGTCCTTCTTTCCTCGAGGTCGCTCCTGTTAGCGTTAGCTCCTGTTAGCGTTAGCTCCTGTTAGCGTTAGCTCCTGTTAGCGTTAGCAACAGGTTTGATTGACAGCGTTGCAAAGTCCATGTTGTAGAATGATTTTATATTTACTTGTTTGAAATAAATGACAACATAATTGTTTTTTCAGTTATTTCAGGATCTGCATGTGTTTGTCCTTTGTTTTTTTAGACTATTTTGGTGCTAAACTCTGAGAAATCCACAACTGAGAGAGATAACTTCTACATGGAGGTGAGTTTTGAATAAATGATAAAATATTATTACAAACATTTGAAAATTCATTTAACGATTTGAATCAAATCAGTGACCAAAATGTGTCCTGCCCCAGGACGTGTTCTACTGTCGGCATCTAAATATAAAGTTTTCTCTTCTCTGATAATCAGGACGCACTCAGTTAGCATGCTAGTTTCTAGTGTCTGACGGTAAAGGTCTCAGAGTTGTGAAAAGTGCTTATTTACTCATCGTGGTGAATAATTGGGACGTTTTTTTTCTAAATGCATAAGTTAAGTGAATAATAACACTGCACCACTGCAAACTGTTTATAATGAACTGTGTTTTTCATGTTTTTAAGATTCAGGTAAAAATCAGGTTCAGAGACTTTAATTAGTCATAAATCTTCATTAAAAATCCTGTTTTTCTCTGCAGATCATCAACCTGCTCTTCATCCTGTATTATCTGTGTGAAATGAGCGCCAAACTCTTCGCCTTTGGATGGAAAGGATATTTCTCCTACAGAAATAATGTGTTTGACGGACTCCTCACCGTCCTGCTGCTGGTAACTACACCGGGACTACACCGGGACTACAACAGGGGCTACACCAGGACTGAACGGGGACTACAACAGGGGCTACATCGGGACTGCAACAGGGGCTACACTGGGACTACACCGGGACTACAACAGGGGCTACACCGGGACTACAACAGGGGCTACACCAGGACTGAACGGGGACTACAACAGGGGATACACTGGGACTACACCGGGGCTACAACAGGGGCTACACCGGGACTACAACAGGGGCTACACTGGGACTACACCGGGACTACAACAGGGGCTACACTGGGACTACACCGGGACTACAACAGGGGCTACACTGGGACTACACCAGGACTACAACAGGGGCTACACTGGGACTACACCGGGACTACAACAGGGGCTGCACTGGGACTACACCGGGACTACAACAGGGGCTACAGCGGGACTTCACCAGGACTACAACAGAGGCTACACCGGGACTGAACGGGACTGCACCGGGACTGAACGGGGGCTACACCGGGACTGAACAGGGGCTACACCGAGACTGAGCGGGGACTGCACCAGGGCCACACCGGGGCCACACCGGGGCTACACCGGGGCTACACCGGGGCTACACCGGGGCTACACCGGGACTACACGGGTGTCCTGTTGTGTTGTGTCCTGTTGTGTTGTGTCCATGTTTAACTGTGTCCTGTTGTGTTGTGTCCATGTTTAACTGTGTCCTGTTGTGTTGTGTCCATGTTTAACTGTGTCCTGTTGTGTTGTGTCCATGTTTAACTGTGTCCTGTTGTGTTGTGTCCATGTTTAACTGTGTCCTGTTGTGTTGTGTCCATGTTTAACTGTGTCCTGTTGTGTTGTGTCCATGTTTAACTGTGTCCTGTTGTGTTGTGTCCATGTTTAACTGTGTCCTGTTGTGTTGTGTCCATGTTTAACTGTGTCCTGTTGTGTTGTGTCCATGTTTAACTGTGTCCTGTTGTGTTGTGTCCATGTTTAACTGTGTCCTGTTGTGTTGTAGTGTTTGCAGATCTCCATGTTTGTGTTCTACAAGGCTCCATTTTCCCGCTGGTGAGTTCAGTCATCGGTTAAACTCACTCTGTTCAGTCTGTTCAGATGTTTCTTCATGTTTCAGTCGTTTCTTCTCGTTGAGCCTCTGAAGTTTTATTTGGACTGATTCAAGTTTGAGTTTAATCTTTAATCCACTATTTTGACGCCATTTTGCCGATCTGCCCCCGTTCAACCTCCACCTGTGACACGCCCCCTGTGACACGCCCCTGTGACACGCCCACTGTGACACGCCCCCTGTGATACGCACACTGTGACACGCCCACTGTGACACGCCCCCCTGTGACGCCCACTGTGACACGCCCCCTGTGACGTACACACTTCCTTCTCCAGTTTTATTTTCTTAACTCTAGTGGCAGATGCTCTCGTCGCCGATAGACTCGCGGTTGTGGACTTTTCATTACCGTAACTTCGCAACCAATTCTACCGTCATTATAATATATATATATCTGCCTCTGTTGTCCCTCGAGGACGACCAATCAGAGCGCAGGTGCCGCGGGGATTTTCCCAGGCACTTATTCAAAGCATCAAAGAAAAAATATGGATGGATATGTAAAATAGAGGTAGTTCTGTGAAAAAATGCAGCACATTCTGATACTTCCTTTAACAGGATTTTTACGGCTAAAAAATAATAAGGTCTACGGCGAGATATACTGGTCTATAGTGTCTCAGTCCTTAAAGGGTGGATTGGTGATTCAGCAGCGTCGCGTCGTTATTTTGGTACAAATGTAAAAAAATGTGCTGCTCTAGTGTGATGTGCAGCTGCCCATAGGGGGCGCTACAGCATGAGGCGCATGTTGGGATGACGTTTATGGCGACGTCAGCTCCATTGGACACCGCAGTTTTTGACGTCAGCGGATTGGTTTCTTTTATTAAGTGGTTTTAGATGAATATTGTGATTTAAAATGTGTAAATTATAACAGAATGATCCACAGAGATGAGAACCATAGAGACACAAGCTCAATATGTGATCTTTAAAGGCCCAACTTTAAAGACGGAGACATAACTGTGTGTTTTTACTTAATCCTGTGTGTTTTCAGGGATCCAGAGAGGCACGATGTCATCTCTCTTTGGGAGTTGGTCAGAATGATCAATATGCTCATCGTCTTTCGCCTCTTAAGGATCATCCCAGATATAAAAGTACAAC